>NC_135801.1:78172803-78354864 GCF_964213995.1 Mustelus asterias | reverse complement strand
GAGACTGTCAGATCGGACCACTGCACATGCGCAGAGTTCCAGAACTGTCAAACTCTGGCGCGAATAGCCCCCCCCCCCCCCCCCCCCCCCCCGGGTTTTTAATAAGATTCACGATTGTGACCTCTGCAGTGCACAGAGTGCGGAGATTCGGGTGTGAAGTTGAACTGAGAAAACAGTCGTGATCGAGAACAGTTTTCCCACCAATTCAGCACTTTTGGAAGAATCGCCCCCATTGTTCCCACTTAGTATAATGTCTTTATGTGAAACTGGACTTGCGGCAATGAGATCAATGAAAACAAAACATGATGATCATTGAGAATGACATGTGCAAGTACTTGTCAAAGTGCTTGAAACAATTGTTGCTCAGCATCAGTTATGAGTTTCACGTTAAGTAAATAAAACAAAAATACTGCACATGTGTTGAGCTTTCATTCTATAAATAATTGCTATACAAAAATAGTTGTATTGCAGGCGACTCTGGACAGTTTTTGCACCATATGTCAGGCGCTTTAGAAGCAAAACAAGCTAAGAGCCCCTGGCTAAAGTATGTTCACATCAAAAATTGTTTGAAAAGTAGAACTAAAAGCTTTTGGAATGTCTGAACGAGGGCTGTGAGACCCAAGATTCTTAAGACACTGATCTACATTCAGCATCCCAGGCTGTGAACAAATTGGTGGAGTAGCAATGAGAAAGATGAAGAAAAACCCATCTGGTTCATTAATGTCCTTTAAGGAAGGAAATCTGCCATCCTTACCTGGTCTGCCTTACATGTTAGTCCAGAGCCTCAGCAATGTGGTTGACTCTCAACTGCCCTCTGAAATGGCCTAGCAAAACACTCAGTTCAAAGGCGACTAGAGATGAGCAATAAATGCTGGCCAGCCAGTGATGCCCATGTCCCACGAGAGAACAAAATAAAAGAGGAGGTAGCCAGGACACTGGCTAACATCGTGCCAATTCCATGGGCAGCAACACAAGGAAAATATTTAATCTTACCAGAGCAGGCAGAATCAAAGGAGGTAGCTGCATCTTCCACTTGCACTGCACTAAGCCAGCCCAGCCATTTATAGTGATCTCCTCTCACACTCTTGCTTAGACCCAAAAGGTTTCATGGTGCCTTTCCCACCTCTAACCTTCACCTGAAAAGTTTTCCTTCACTCACAATCTTACACGTATAGACACAACTTAATGAAATCTGATTACTTGATATATGCATCTGAGATTCCTTCCTCCTCTGTCATGAACTACTTGTTGATTCTGCCACAATACTGCCACTAGATCTGCTCTCTCCAAAATGGCAATATCACAGTGTAAGTGTCCAGCAATAGTAACACCTCCAGGAAACAACATATGTGTACCCTCCTTCCAGCTCCTTCCAAAGCTTGAGTGTGTGGCAAGGCCAAGATGTCTTTGCATTGCAGAAGGTCCCTAGGAAGCAAATATTCATGATGCAGCTGTGATTCTATTTGCAGATGAGCTGGAGATAGAAAATGTTGTCCGTCCCTTTTGGTATATCAGATGATGTAACCTATGACTCCTTATACCTTGCAGAATTCTACCACTCTAAAATTGCAACCCTGTATTATGTGGTTGTCACCAGTTGTCCAGGAGGTAACTGATAAATCTGCTCGCTTGAAAGAGATCATGCTAGATGCATCTTTGCACATCTGCATGATTCATTCAATTAGCGCATCAGTGGCAGTTTCGAATGACCTTTTGACATGAAAGTGAACTTAACTGGCAGAGTATACTGATCTGGAATGGATATAGGTTTTAAATCCACATTCAGCATGAATTATAACTCAGTGATTGATCCCTTCAGCAAACAAAAGCTGTGTCTACCTGGGCAATTTGCGGGGTTCGTGCGCACATTCACGCCCCGCTAGCGTCTCCCAGCACCGGTAAAGACCATTTAAATGGTCATTTGAATATAATTTGAATGAAGTCTCCAGGCCAGCTAGCATCTCCGTCCCCACCCCCCTCCCCCCGCCCCGCCAGAGCGGTTCACTCCAGAGGGGTTTACACTAGCTTCCCACTGACGGGGAACTGGTGGCCTGACCCTGCTGCAGTGAATGGGGGGGGGGGGGGAGCAATTGGGGCCCAGAGGGTGGGGCGGCGGGGGGATGCCACTTGGGCATTGGTACCCTGGCAGTGCCAGCCTGTGCCCCTGGCACTGCCTAAGGGGCAACATGCCAATGTCCAGGAGCACCTTGGCACTGCCCATTGGGCATTGGGCAGTGCCAAGGGTCAGGGCACATGGGAGTGGGGCCTAGGAGGCAATCTATGGGGGGTTGCACTGCCACTCTGCAGTCGGGATCGGTGGGGGAAGAAGGGAGGCCAACGATCAGGGCGGCCTGGAGGGGACGTTAGTAAACCAGGGGGGTTCAACCTGCTGGGGGGGGAGGTCGGCACTGTGGGGAGGGGGGTCGGGACTGCAGGAGGGGGTTACTGTCGGTGGAGGGAAATTGATGGGGGGGGGTGGGGCGGAGATCACGGCAGGCCAGGAAGGGGGGGGGGGGTCAGAGCTGGGCCCGGGAATGGTCGGGGGGGCCAGCAATTGGGCTGTAGGGGGGGTGGTAGAAAGCCAGCGTTGCTGGGGTCACGAGGCTGGCCAGTGATCGAGCCAGTCAGCGACTGGGAGGCTGGCAGATAAATATAGATAAATATCTGTTTAGCCAGATTAGGCTATTGAGTTGGACGATCAGCCATGATCGTGATGAATGGCGGAACAGGTTCGAAGGGGCGAAAGGCCTCCTCCTGCTCCTACCTTCTATGTTTCTATGCTTAATGTTGCTGGGCTAATCGACACATTAAACTCCTCAGTCCCTTCACTTCAGCCAATCTGTCTTTGTAACCAACTCTGATTTAAAAATAGCTTGCTCTCTTTTAATCCCAAGCCTACTAAAACCCACTAAAATTAAGATTCCTTAATTTTCATTTCACCACAACTTCTTGACGGGGGAGAGGGGATGCCATGTTCTAGAGAAGTCTCTCTATAATAAAGGCTTCTTTCTGTTTTTCTTCTTCTTCCAAGAAGAAAAGATGTAACATTCCCAATACTTCTACCAACCGGCTGTGTCTAAACACACTGGGTGGGTGTGGAGAATAATTCTTCACAATAAAGTACCTCGGGCATCTGGTGTCTCCCCTTAAAAGGTATGCAGGAAGCTACAGTTTCACGGGCAAACTCCATAAACATATGTTGACCCTCACAGACAGCAAGACTGATGACAACCAAAGAAATATATTTGATTCCTGGGAAAGATCTGACAGGCGTCAGCCTCAGCAAGGGACCGCACCATTCCTGTGAGCTGCAAAGAGGGATGAACACTGTGAAGGACAAGCAGAAAGGACAATGATCAGTGCTCCCATGATATTTCAATAATAGTAACAGTGTGAGAGCTCAGCTGAAGAATGCAAATTTAATTATTAGTAACTCAGCAACCATCTGAAGCACAAAGGGACTTGGGAGTGCTGGTTCAGGATTCTCTTAAGGTTAACTTGCAGGTTGAGTTTGTAGTTAGGAAGGCAAATACAGTGTTGGCATTCATTTCAAGAGGACTGGAATACAAAAGTAGGGATGCATTGCTGAGTCATTAAAAGTCTCTGGGTCGACCACATTTGGAATATTGTGAGCAATTTTGGGCCCCTTACCTAAGGAGGGATGTGCTGGCTTTGGAGAGGGTTCAGAGGAGATTCATGAGAATGACCCCAGGAATGAAAAGCTTTACGTATGAGGAGTGTTTGAGGACTCTGGGTCTGTACTCAATGGAGTCCAGAAGGATGAGGGGGGAGCTCGTTGAGACTTACTGAAAGACGTGGATAGAGTGGATGTGGGAAGATGTTTCTAATAGTAGGAGAGACTAGGATCCGAGATTTATTCTGGGAGGGTGACAACCTCTGCTGATTCTCTTTGCACTCAGCTCTGATGAGGGGTCATCTAGACTTGAAACATTGGCAGCAATTATGTTGTTGCGTATTCGCTGCTTCTGGATCTGGCCCCTGTCTGTTTCAGTGTTCTTCAGTCTTCACCAACTTGCTTGTCCTGCACCACTGGACTCACCAGCCGCTACTCCCAGGTTAGACGGCTCTGCGTCCTTTTATATATTTTAAACAATGTTGGTTTGTCCAGAAGTTTTGGTGTCCGAACCTCAATTTGTTGTTTGCTTAGAAACTTGGGGGGGTCAGTTTCCTTTCTATGTTTACCTGTTCAGTTTCCCTTTCTGGTCCCTTTTCAGTTCAACCTCTTTTTTAATTAGAGCTTGCCTCAAATTAAATTTGGAGACACAGATTCCCTCACAGTAGGTATACTTAGCAGCTACTCTCAGCTACTCTCTTTCCTGTTTTGCCAACAGCTTGCTAACTATTCTGCTCCTTGTAACCTGGTTCACGTGCTCTGACCTTAGTAATGAGTCTGCTATGTGGTACCTCAGTGAAAGTCTATTGAAAATCCAAACATACTGGATGTGCTACATTGGTATCTACTCTTTGTGTTACTGATTAGCAGAAATAAATAAGGTTAGTCAACCACTGAAATCTGTTCTGGTTATATTTTCTACTTTTAAATGCTTTTCCATTACACCTTTGATTCAGGATTCCAGTAAGATTTCTATCACTGTTGTTAAGCTAACTGGTCCATAGTTTTTTATTATTCATTCATGAGCCATGGACATCTCTGGCTGGCCAGCTCATCCCTAGTTCTCCAAGGGCAGTTGAGAGTCCAATACATTGGAATCACCTGTTCGTCAGAGCAGGCAAGGATGGTAAGTTTTCTTCCCTAAAGGACATTAGTGAACCAGATGGGTTTTTCCTGACAATCGACTCCAGTTTCATGGTCATCAGTAGATTCTTAATTCCAGATTTTTTATTGAATTTTTATCAAATTCCACCGTGACGAGATTCGAACCCGGGTTCCCAGAACATTAGCTGAGTTTCTGGATTAATAGTCTAGCGATAATACCATTTGGCCATCACCTCCCCTTGGTCCATAGTTTGCTGGACATTGCTTTCTAAATGCAAGTTAACAAGATGTGCCCACCCATTCTCTGTCACCATTCTCTTCTTTAATAAATTAATATATTTATGAGCATTTGAAATTCTGCCCCTGCTTTCTTTTCCCTAACCTCTTTTAATATGTATGGAAGCAATTCACTTGTGACAGGGATTTTATCCTCTCAAAATTCAGCTTGTTTAACAAATATCTCCCCCTGTTTAACTTAAATATAATTGTATCATTTTAATCCCTTCTTCTAACATCATGCCCACCCAGTGACTCTTCCTGTTCAATACAAAGACTATTCGATATTTCTTCCAATTAAGTTCTCTTTTTCAAATATTTTCAGGTCTTGAGGTAGGAAGATGTGTTTGGCCCAACCATATTTTATAGAATATTTCTGTTCTCGTATGATCAGCTAAGTTAATGGCATGACTTTTTGGCGTTTATGCATCAAAATGACACAGCGGGTAGTCATATCATGAGTTGCTGCTCACCCAATTTTGAGATGAACTTTCATCCAGAAACAGGCAGACGGCTCCTTCATACATGCGTACAAATCAAATCAGATCACAAATTTAAGGTCTGGATATCATTTCTTCCCTTTCTCACTATGCTTTTTCTGGCCCCTAGAATTTCATTGTCCATTGAATTCTAATTGTGAGATAATCAAGCTTTACAAAATAGCATAATGTGGTTGACAATCACCTGAAGACTGAGATGTAAATGACTACACTTAATAGTTAAATATTAATATCATTAAAGAGCTGGTGGGTTTTCAGGGAAAGCTGGAACATCTGGTTTAAATACAGCTGTAGGTAACGGATAACAGATTGCGCCACTTTACAGTTTGCAGCTGACTGCCTTCTGGACGGAAACAAAGTTAGACAGCGATTATCTAGGGAGCGTGCAATGTGCATGTCATTGATGATGTGAGCAAACACTGAGAGTATTTACAAATAGTGTTAACCCAGACAATACAGAATGTGTAGGGTTTACACATTTTATCACTGTTCGCCTCCAATATGTCATGTCAACTCAAGACAGAAGCATATTTGTAAGATTTTTAGTCCTATTTTGAGATAGAAATTAAACATCATTTGCAATAGTTATTATTTTGGTTTTGACTGCATAATGTGTTAAATACAATTGCTTAAGTAAACTGAGAGTTACAGATTGCATGATACTATTTTGGTACACGGGAATGGACAAAAAGTCACAATTTCCTGATGTGTACTGCTGGCCCCTAGAATTTCATTGCCCATTGAATTCTAATTGTGAGATAATCAAGCTTTACAAAGTGGCATAATATAGTTGACAGCGGGTGGCACAGTGGTTAACACTGCTGTCTCACAGCTCCAGGGACCGGGGTTCGATCCCCAGCTTGGGTCACTGTCTGTGTGGAGTTTGCACATTCTCCCTGTGTCTGCGTGGGTTTCCTCCGGGTGCTCCGGTTTCCTCCCACAGTCCAAAGATGTGCGGGTTAGGTGGATTGGCCATGCTAAATTGCGCCTTAGTGTCAGGGGGACTAGCTAGGGTAAATGCATGGGGTTGTGGGGATAGGCCCTGGGTGAGACTGTGGTCGGTGTAGACGCGATGGGCCGAATGGCCTCCTTCTGCACTGTAGGATTCTATAACCACCTGAAGACTGAGGTGTAAATCACTACACTCAATACCCTGCATTCTATATCATATTTAAAGACCTCCTGTATTGAACATAGAGAACACCATGAGCAGGAATTTCTTGACAGCAGTAACCAGGAGGGGTGCAGCTATTTATTGTGACTGTGCACAATGGCAGTGATGATAACAGTACTAAAGTTGTTCAGACATAATGTTGACCCCAATGGGAAAGCACTTTCAGCTCTCTGCAAGAGCAACTAAGCTAGCCTCGCTCCTGTGCCCTTTCCCTGTAGCCCAGCAAAATAAATATCTTCAAATAATTATCCAATTCTCTTTTGAAAGCCATGATTGAATCCGTATTCACCACACTCTCATATAAATGAATTCCAGATCCTAACCACTTGGGTGCATTAAATAAACAATTCCTCACGTCACACTTAGTTATTTTGTCACTCACCTTAAATCAGTGTCTTCTTGTTCTCGACGCTTCCACAAATGGGAACACTTTCTGCCTATCTACTCTGTCCAGATCTGTTATGATTTATCAATTTTTCTCTTGACCTTGTCTTCTATAAGTACAGCTTCTCCATTCTACCCACATAATTGAAGTTCCTCATTCCTGCAACAATTCTGGTGAAACTTTTCTGCACATTCTCTAATATCTTTCTAAACTGCTTAGAATTAGTCACAATATTCCAGTTGAGGCCGAACCAGTGTTACATAAAGAGTCACTGTAACTTCCTTGCTTCTGTGTTCCATGCTTCTATTGATAAAATCCCAGGATCCTGTATGCTTTTTAACTGTTTTCTCAACCTGCCCTGCCCCCTTTAATGTTTGAGTCTGTGCTCTCCTATTTCCTTCTGTTCTTCTACATCCTTTTTAGAATTGTAGTCTTTTTTTTATATTGCCTCATCTCATGCTACTTCATACTTCATTTCACACTTCACAGTATTAAATTTCATCTGCCAAGCCTTTGTTCATTCCACCTATGTCCTCTTGAAATCTATTATTATCCTCCTCAGAGTTCGCAATGCTTCCAAGTTGTGTGTCATATGAAATTTTTGAAATGCGTCCTGCAGTGACCTAAGTGTGGGTTATATAGATTAAGAAAAGCACTAGCCCTAATACTGAATGCTTGGAAACCCCACTATAAACTTCTCCAAGTCCAAAAAAACAACTGTTGCTTTTCAATCAGTCAGCCAACCTTGTATCCATGTTGCTACTGCCCTTGTTATTCCATGGTCTTTAATTTTGATAACAAATCTGTTATGGAGCACTTTATCAAATGTCTTTTGGAAGTCCATGTACACCACATCAACCACATTATCTTTATCGACCTGCTTTGTGATCTCACCAATAAACTCAGTTGAGTTAGTTAAACATGATTTGCCTTTAACAAATCTATGCAGGCTTTCTTTAATTAATCCATATTTGTCCAAGTAACTTTTAATTATGTCCCAGATTATCATTTTTAAATGTTTTCCCACCATCAAGGTTAAACTGATTGGATTATCCTTACACCCTTTTTTTAATAAAAGTGCAACATTTTCAATTCTCCAGCCCTCTGGTATCACCCCTGTGTCTAAAGAGGATTGAAAAGTTATGACCAGTGTCTCCACAATTTCTACCTTTATATTCCTCAGTTTTCATGGATGTGTCTGACTCAATCCTGATGATCAACTTTAAGTACAGCCAACCTTTCTAATACCTTCTCTTTATCAGTTTTTAGCCCATACAATGCTTCAACTACCTTCATGTTCACTATGGGTTTAGCAATACCTTCTACCTTTGTAAAGACACATAGAAAGTAATCGTTTAGCACCACGATCGTACCCTTTGCCTCCATGCCCAAATCCCCTGATTGGCCTCACTTGGTAATCCCTTTACTATTTATATGTCTGTAGAAGACTTTAAGATTGCCTTTTATTATAACTGCTAGTCTCTTCTCATGCTCTCTCTATACTTCTCTCATTTCTTTCACTTCACCTCTTAACTTCCTATATTCAACCTTGTTCTCAACTGTATTATCAACTTGATATCTGCCATTTTCCCCCTTTTCTTTCTTGATCTTCACTGGAACCCTTCTACCTCGCCCACAGCTCGGACTCTCTGTGCCATTGCAGTGAATGGAGTTTTGGCGGAGTGCAAAATTTTCCATTCTCACTGGCAGCAGTGGCAGGATGAATGAGTTTGGAGAATCCCATCTCTTATTCCGCATGCCTTTCATTGTCCATGAAGGTCTGGATTTATTTCCCCTGCCTTTCTCACTTATGGGAATGTACATTGAACAATATCCTTGTTAAAGATAGTCCATTGTTCTATTAAAACTTTTCATGCCAATCTTTGATTCCAATTTAACTGGGCCAGATCCATTCTCATATCATTGAAATTGGCCCTCTCCCTGTTAGTTATTTTAATTCTCCTTGTCCTTTTCTATAGCTATCCTAAAACGTCTGATACTATAATCTCTGTTTACTAAATGTTTCCCTTCTGACATTTGATTCACTTGACCAGCCTCATGGCCAGAACCAGATCCAGCATCACTTCCTTCCACATTGGACCGGAAACATACTCTTCCATAAAGTTCTCCTGGGGACACTTTATAAACTCTTCCTGTTCTCTGCCCTCCGTGCTATTATTATCCTAGTCTACATTAGCATAAATTTCCCCATTATAACTACTTGATAGATCTTTTTCACCGCTCTGTAATTTCCTTGCAAATTTTTTCCTCTACATCTTTCCCACTAATAGTTGGACCTATCCTTAGAAGGCTGAATGGATTGCCTAAAAGCATTCAAATCATTGTCCTACTTTCATAAAATGAGAGGTTACAGGACACCAGGTTATACTTCAACAGGTTTACTTGAAATTACAAGCTTTCAGAGTGCTGCTCCTTCGTCAGGTGAAGTGGAGAGAGGCAAGCAGGCACAGAATATATAGGCAGAGTGACAATAGCCCGACACTCACAGGTAATCATGAGTGTCAACAGATAAGTACAAACAGTGTAGTGCAGTGTAGGGCAGCTCAATATCAAGTCTTTACAGGTAAGAATGAGTGCTAATAGAAAAGTGCACGCAGTTAAGTATAATCAGCATGTGTAAAGTGTCAACATCCTCACTATAAGAAGGATGTGGAAGCGCTGGAAAGAGTGCAGAGGAGATTTACCAGGATGCTGCCTGGTTTGGAGGGTAGGTCTTATGAGGAAAGGTTGCGGGAGCTAGGGCTGTTCTCTCTGGAGCGGAGGAGGCTGAGGGGAGACTTAATAGAGGTTTATAAAATGATGAAGGGGATAGATAGAGTGAACGTTCAAAGACTATTTCCTCGGGTGGATGGAGCTATTACAAGGGGGCATAACTATAGCGTTCGTGGTGGGAGATACAGGAAGGATATCAGAGGTAGGTTCTTTACGCAGAGAGTGGTTGGGGTGTGGAATGGACTGCCTGCAGTGATAGTGGAGTCAGACACTTTAGGAACATTTAAGCGGTTATTGGATAGGCACATGGAGCACACCAGAATGATAGGGAGTGGGATAGCTTGATCTTGGTTTCAGATAAAGCTCGGCACAACATCGTGGGCCGAAGGGCCTGTTCTGTGCTGTACTGTTCTATGTTCTATGTTTAGGTTGTCTAAAAAGTGAAGGGATGACTTAAGAACCAATAATTTAAGGCAAAGAGAAAATTACAAATAATCAAACAGTAAGACGGTGCTAAACACTATGCAAACTAATTCAGGGAGAGAGATCATCACACATAATCAAGGTGTGCATGGTGTCAAAACAGGACAGTTAGGAAGATTTTTTTCCCTCGGAACAGTATGGTGGGGTTACATGTCGCATGACATGAACCCAAGATCCCAGTTAAGGCCATCCTCAGGAGTGCAGAACTCCTTAGACAGTTAGGGCATTGGTTGTAATGTTAAGGGATACATGGGCAGAACTTGCAATGCATTTGGGCTGCCCTGTGTGCTGGCATTCTGGTCAGAAAACCACAGAAAATGTTTTTCTGAAGTCTGAAGGAATAAGAGTATTTTGATTGGCTCCATGAAAATACTACTGCCAGCCCAGCTCTACCACTACCTCTAAAGACCTAGCTACCACCACCCCCCATCACCAACCCCCTCCCCTTGACATTCAATAGTATTACCATTGCTGAATCTCCCATTATCAACATCCTGGGGAGGGGTGGGCGGTTACCGTTGACTGGAAACTGAACTGTTCCAGCCATATAAATATTATGGCTGGAACAGCAGTTGTTCAAAATTCCCCAGTGAGTATACCATCTCCTGATTCCTCAAAGCCTGTCCAGCACCTGCAAGGCAAAAATCAGGAGTGTGATGGACACTCTCCACTTGCCTGGATGAGTACAACTCCAAAACCATTTAAGCTTGACACCATCCCAGGACAAAGCAGCCCGCTTGACTGTCACCCCACCCACCACCTTAAACATTCATTCTCTCCACCACCAATGCACAGTGGCATCAGTGTGTACCATCTACAAAATGCACTACAACAACTCACCAAGGCTCCTTCAACAGCACCTTCCAAATCCATGGTCTTACTGTCTGGAACAACAAGGCAGCAGGTGCCTGGGCACACCACCACCTGCAAGTTCCCCTTCCAAGTCACACACCATCCTGACTTGGAACTAAATCATCGTTCCTTCATTATTGCTGAGTCAAGGGCAAATAGGGATGGACAATAAATGTTGGAGTAATCAGCAATGCTGACATCGTGAGAAAAATACATTTTTACAAGGTTGGGGAGGCAGCAAGCAGGAATTTTTAAATGCACAGTAATCTTTATATGTGATAGTTTAAACTGCACAGCTTTGGAAAAAAGTGTGGTTATCATATAGATGAGTTATTGAGATATGACCTGTTCCATCAATGCATGAACTGAGGTCTTCTATCATTTTATTATTCAGTGATTTGAACATTATTGTTTTCAAACAACAACACAAAATGTTCTTGAACTTTTAGAATTTTGGCTATTTCATTTCTTCTTTTCCAATTTGCGAAATACCTCAGGCAGACCTGGGTTATGCATTTTTTTTTGTCTTTACCAGTTGGTATTAGTATGTGGCTGATTTCCCTCACTCCCTATAAATAGTTTTGAAAATAGAATGATAACAATTGTCAAATATTCATAATGAAACACATATTTAGTATTTGGGAATATTCCGTTTGTGTTTCTACAGAATGTAATAACTGTTTGGAGGGTGGTTAAGAGCACCTCTGCAGGTAATGATCAGAAGGCTTTGTGTGACATAAGCTTAAGATCTCTGTACTCCTGAAGGTCACCTGTCATGTGATTGCCAAGCCTTCGGTTGATGAAGAGAAAATCATTCCTGTGATCTGATTAGAGCCAAATCCTTAGTTTAACTTGCTTCCAGTCAGATGGCTGTTCTCTCCACGCAGTCCACCTCTTTGTCCTTTGTCATTTCCGACTGAAAATCATCAGACGCTACGTCAATGTTAATGTATTCCAGCTTATTTGACTTTTTAATAAGTTCCTTCTAATTATCATTACGCAAACATGCACATCAGAGCTCTGAGTGAACTTGGTGGAGGAGCACAAGGAGGTCAAAATTCGCGTGCTGGCACAAGGCCTGAGCTGTTCGAATACCCTCTTAACAGTTTTATATGTGGTAAAATTTCCCCTTGAACACGATGTCAATATGTTGATGTGTCTTCCTTTATTAAGACACCATCCAACTGATAACAAGTCCTGCTGTGTTTCACCAACATAAATAATTAGAATGGAGACTATAGAACGGCAGGAGGCTTGGCATCAGGCAGGAACTGCATTTGATATGGAAGCTCAAGTAAAAGGGGCCATCTGTTCACTGCAGGAGAGTACAAAAAATCAAGTTAACATATTGTTAGTAACATAATGGCATATAAAATAAATAATTCAGGTTCACTTTTAGCGACTTTTCAATCAACAACAAAGGTAAACAAATATAGATTTATGTATCTTTATTTCCAAACTTCCTCCCATTTTCCCTCATGGCCTCTATCTTAATGCATCATCCCGAACATCATCATCAACAAACCACAACCATATGAATTACAAATCCTCATGACGATCCACATAGGATCATGATTATTAAGGCAGACATGCATGAAACCAGACACCACCACAATTCTTCTGTTTCCACGACCAGCTTTTGTAACTTTCGGAAGTGTGAACCTTTGGAACAAGAGGTCAAGTGACAAAGAGTTTTTTCTGATGTATTTTTCTTTTAAAATTTGTTTCAATATTCCAGCCAAATGAAGTGCTCTTGTTTTAGGGTGGAACTTATTTTGCAAGTGTTTCGCTCCCCTAGGGAAAGATGTAACAACAAGTGTTTCTGCTCACTTGTACGGCCAAGAAATGGCCAACGTTCATTGGAAATGCAGCTGGTAGATTTAAATACTCGGCATGTCTTTAGCTGCTGAGTTGATATGTCTTTTATTCCTTCTGCCCTGATTTATGACAATAGCAATTTGCATTTCTCAACCATGCCTCATGTCCCAGGCGGCCACAGATCACTGAGTGGACAAAGACTAAGCAGTAAGAAAGGGAGGGAGGAGAAAAAGGAAGATCCTAAAGGAAGATGCTGAAGGCAAGTTGGCAAGTGATGAAATGGGGTGCTAGAAAAAAGTGGCAAACTAGGATTAGCCGATGTTGGAGGAGTGAATAGTACCTAGGGTAAATGGAGTGAAGTCAAGGAGGAATGTGAGAGCAAGGATGAGACTCTTAAAGAAAAATCACTGGGGTGCACAAAGCCAATGGAATTGAGGGTGAAATTAGGGAATAAAGGCTATTTGTGAGTGATAGGTGTCCTTGCACTAGATGGTAAAGTGATGCATCTGGCTGCCTGACTCAGAGCATGTGTAACTAGTTCTGTATGGTATGACAAGTAGATGTGAAAGTACTGGAGAATGGATGAAATGTGTTTCTGGTACACCCTCATCTACCAAGCAATCTCTACATCCTCCAGAATGGGGGTTCTTGTTAGGCCACAAATGGCGGTGGCAGGATACCAATTAAGTAGAAATAGGGGAAAAAAGGAAGTAGCCTCAAAATATAATTGGCATAGGGGCTTCAAATGAATTTCTATAAGCATTTACTTCATACAATTGAATAGATAACTGAATACTAGACTGGTGTAAGCAACAGGAAATTATGAAGTTAACAAAATAATCAACAACATATTGGTGGGTATTTCTGCCATCAGTACAGAACCCAACCAGAAAATTGGATGGGGCACTAAACGACAGAAACCTGGCAGAATCAATCTCAACCTGTTCTTAAAAGCAGTTATGTTAATTAATGTTAATTCGATGTAACTATTGGAAAAACTCTTTTCAGTATACAAAGTCAGAAGACGGCATGGTGGTGTAGTGGTTAGCACTGCTGCCTCACTGCACCCCGGGTTTGATTCCTGGCTTGGGTCACTGTCTGTGTGGAGTCTGCACGTTCTCCCCCTGTCTGCATGGGTTTCCTCCGGGTGCTTCGGTTTCCTCCCACAGTCTGAAAGACATACTGGTTAGGTGCACTGGCCATGCTAAATTCTCCCTTGGTGTACCTGACCAGGTGCTGGAGTGTGGCAGATAGGGGATTTTCACAGTAACTTCATTGCAGTGTTAATGTAAGCCTACTTGTGACACTAATAAATTAACTTTAATTTAGCACAGAGATTTCATGAAAATGGTCAAAGCTACATAGGCACATGTGAAATGGGAGTTGCCTGTTCCAGAATAAAATGCTATTTGAATTAATTTGATACTACTCCCAATCAATGACTAATATGCCCTAGAAATTAGGGTATGCTATTTGCCTTGTTGCATTGTATGACAGATTTGTACACTATAATTTACTGCAATCTTCAACAATATGACCCAGAATTTTCAAGAATCATTTGTGAGGCTTAATTTTTCCAGTCATGAATTAGACCTCATAATGAATCATAGAATCTTACAGCACAAAAGGAGGCCATTCAGCCCATCAGGCTTGTGCTCACTCGTTGAAAGAGGTATACAATTTGTCCAGATTCCTCTTCTTCCCCAATAGCACTCTAATGAGAAGTATACTTTTCAAGAAACTGAAGCGACGGCGTGGACAAAGCTATACATTTCAGATACTTTGAAATGTGTTTTGTTGGGGAGGGTGAGGGACACACAAATTCTTTAATTAGCGACTGACTTTAGGCTGAAAAATGAAAAGACATTGATCTGGGAGCAGTTGTCAACCAGTTTCAAGATTGTGAACTAGAAGTATTCCCTACCTGTCAGTGTGGTGTGCTGTTGTAGAAAACCTGCGTGCTGAGTGGATGACCTCTCTTTTTCTGTAGTTACATAATTGTTCTCTGGTGAATTTTGGGTTGTGACAATGAGGTCAGGACAGACTCAGCTGAAAAGTGTGGCCTAAATTGAAGACAATGGGTGGAATTTTCCAACCGTTCATGCCAGCAGGATGTTCTAGTCCCACTGCAGTGAAATGAGATTCCCCTCTATCATCAGACAGGATGATAGAGGGGAATCCGACTTCAAGGGAAAAGAGAATTGAACATCACAGGGAAGGAGAATAAGTGATCGTGGAGTGAGGGGAATTAGACATCTTGGAGTGAGGGGAATTGGGTATCTTGCGGGGAGGAGAATTGGATATCATTGGGGTAGGGGAATTAGATTTCATGGTGGGAGGGGAATTGCACATTGTTGATGGGAGGGGAGTTGGAGACTGTGGAAGACTGAACTCTCAAGAAGGGTTGACCATCTAGAGCGGTTGAACATTGAAAGAGGTGAAACACGTAGGAGATCGAATATCACAAAGATCAAAAATGTCAAGGAAGAGAAAATATCACGGGAGATTGACCATCGTTAGGGATCAGCGAAAACAAGGACTTGAACATCATGAGGGATCAAATATCACAACAGATTAGATATCTCCTGAGATTGAACATCGTGAGAGATTGAATATTGCAATAGGCCAAACATTGAGAGGGTTCGGCCATTGTGGGGAATCACATATTGAGTAACCATACGTTACAAGAGATAGAACATTATGGAGATTGAACGTCCTCAGGGATTGCAGATCAAATCAGATCACGAGAGGTCAAATGCTGTGAGTTATCAACCACTAGGGGGACCTAAAAACAAAGACAGCAGAAACAGCGGCCCCGATTCTCCCATTGCGACCCGCAACTTTTCTGTCGGGTCACGGTGGAAGACGCGCGTCTCCGGCCTTAAACAGGGATTTGCGCTGGAGAACAGTCGCTGGTCAGACCATGCTGGAAACCGGCCCGATTGAATCTCCCACACCGCCAGGGGGATTTCATTCCAGCGGAGTTCAGACTAGCTCCCCACGTTCAGAGAACTAGCTGGAGACCCCAGCAGAATGAAGGGGGGGCAATTGGGACCCCCCAAGGGGTCGGGCGGCAGGGGGGGTTGGTGCCTCCAGAGGATAGGCACCCTGGCAGTGCCAGCCTGTGCCCCCTGGCACTGCCCAAGAGGCAAAGTACTCATGCCCAGGAGGCACCTTGGCACTGCCCATCGGGCATCAGGCAGTGCCAAGGGTGTGGGCCCTGTTGTAGGCAGGGGCTAGGGGGGCGATCAGTGGGGATGAGTTGTCCCATTGCCACTCTGCAGATAGGATTGGTCTGGGATGGAGGAAGGGCAGTGATTGGGGCGAGCTGGGGGGTGTAGTCTGCCGGGGTGGGGGGTGGGGGTGGGGGAGTCTGACCCCGAGGGGGAGTCAGACAGTGGGGGGGGGGGAGGTCTGCCAGGGTGAGGGGGGTTGGGGGATTGCCACTGCTGTGGGATGGGCTGTACATCAGTGCACAGGGTGCGGAGATTCAGGAGAGAAGCTGAACTGAAAGAACAGTCGGGATTTAGAACAATTCAATTCAGCACTTTTGGGAGAGTCGCAGCCAGCATGTGTGATGCGCGACAATCAAGCACGAGGTACAAGGCTTCAGCGATTGAAGGCTTTTATTGACAAACAATGGAACTATCTAAACACGAGTACACCATTCCAGACTGGAGGGGTCCCGCCTGAGCAGAGGGTCTTATACCTCTCCCAGGAGGCGGGGCCCGACCGGAATGTGCCATAACAGCATCCACCACAGGTATATTAATCCCACAGTGTAAACACCCTAGCCCAACAACAACATTATAACAACCCCACAGTGTCAACACCCTAACCCAACAGTAACATTGGAATAACCCCACAGTGGTAACCAACGATGGTTCACCACATTCACCCCTCCTTTGAAAACAAAGGCTGGTGGGGTGCGAAAAGAGATTCCATATATACAAAAAAATCTACAAGTCCAGACGGTCTGGAGGACCGCACCGTCGCTGTGATCTCCTCAACACCGGTTGTGACACCGGAGCAGGTGCTTGCGGTGGCGTTCTCTCCAAAACAGCGTCCGGCTGTCCCCTCGAGGACTCACGGGCCGGTTGACCCTGGTGAAGCGGTGGTGCAGGGGACCCCGGTACCTTCTGTGGTGGCGCCGATCTCCGAGTCTCAGGCAAGCTGTACATGGGAGTATAACTGTTATGCACTGGTCCCGGTGCTGACCGCGCCACGTCCGGGGAAGAAAGAAGTGATAGGGGATTCGTGACAGGGGGTATGGGAGCGACAGGAGTTGCTATGTCCCCTGCGGGCGCCAGGTCTCGAATCGAGACCGTGTCCTCTCGCCCGTCAGGATATGCCACATAGGCATACTGAGGGTTGGCGTGGAGGAGTTGGACCGGTTCGACCAAGGGGTCGGACTTGCGGGCCCTTACATGTCGCCGCAGAAGGACGGGTCCTGGGTACGTCAACCAGGCTGGTAAGGAGATCCCCGAGGACGACTTCCGAGGGAATGAGAACATCCTCTCGTGGGGAGTAGCATTGGTTGCCGTACACAGGAGGGAGCGAATGGAATGAAGCGCATTTGGAAGGACCTCCTGCCAACGGGAGACTGGAAGGCCCCTGGACTTCAGCGCCAATAGGACAGCCTTCCAGACTGTAGCATTCTCTCTCTCCACCTGTCCGTTGCCCCTAGGGTTGTAGCTCGTGGTTCTACTAGAGGCAATCCCGTATGAGAGCAGGAATTGCCTCAAGTCGTTACTCATGAACGACGAGCCCCTGTCGCTATGTATGTAGCAAGGGTACCCGAACAGGGTAAAAAGATCACGGAATGCCTTAATCACCGTGGCAGTCGACGTGTCCGCACAGGGGACAACAAACGGGAACCGGGAGTATTCATCTATGATATTGAGAAAGTACACATTCCGGTCCGTTGAGGGAAGGGGGCCCTTAAAATCCACACTCAGCCTCTCGAAGGGGCGAGTGGCCTTGACCAATTGTGCCCGGTCAGGTCGATAAAAGTGCGGTTTGCATTCCGCGCAAATCCGACAGCTTCTCGTTACTGACCTGACATCCTCCACCGAGTAGGGCAGGTTGCGGGCTTTTATGAAGTGGTAGAGCCGAGTGACCCCAGGATGGCACAGGTCATTATGGAGGGCGTTCAAGCGGTCCTCCTGCATGATAGCGCATGTTCCGCGCGAGAGGACATCCGAGGGCTCATTGAGTTTCCCTGGACGATACATAATATCGTAATTATAGGTGGAGAGCTCGATTCTCCACCGCAAGATCTTGTCATTCTTGATCTTGCCCCTCTGCGTATTACTGAACATGAACGCCACGGATCGCTGATCCGTGATCAGGGTGAACCGCTTCCCCGCCAGGTAATGGCGCCAGTGTCTGATGGCCTCCACAACAGCCTGGGCCTCCTTCTCCACCGCTGAATGCCGAATTTCGGGACCTTGAAGGGTGCGGGAAAAAAACGCGACGGGCCTGCCTGCCTGGTTTAGTGTGGCGGCCAGGGCGAAATCCGATGCATCACTTTCCACCTGAAAAGGGATGGATTCATCCACCGCGTGCATCGTGGCTTTCGCAATGTCGCTTTTCAAAGCCTTGAAGGCCAATTGGGCCTCCGGCGTGAGTGGGAAAGTCGTGGACTTGATGAGCGGACGGGCTTTGTCCGCGTAGTTGGGGACCCACTGCGCATAATAAGAGAAGAAGCCGAGGCATCTCCTCAGTGCTTTTGCGCTAGCGGGCAAGGGACGTTCAGTAAGGGGGCGCATACGGTCTGGATCAGGGCCGATGACCCCGTTTTCCACCACGTATCCCAGGATAGCTAACCTGCGCGTACGGAATACACACTTCTCCCTGTTATAGGTCAGATTCAGGCGAGATGCAGTGCGCAAAAAGTTCTGGAGGTTTGTGTCATGGTCCTGCTGGTCATGGCCGCAGATGGTGACATTATCCAGGTACGGGAAGGTAGCCCGCAACCCGTTCTGGTCCACCATTCGGTCCATAGCACGCTGGAAGACCGAGACCCCATTGGTGACACCAAATGGAACCCTAAGAAACTGATACAGATGACCATCCGCCTCAAAAGCCGTGTATTGTCGGTCCTCTGGGCGGATGGGGAGTTGGTGGTAGGCGGACTTAAGGGCTATGGTGGAGAACACCCGGTACTGCGCAATCTGATTGACCATATCAGATATGCGCGGGAGAGGATACGCATCCAGCTGCGTATAACGGTTAATGGTCTGACTGTAGTCGATGACCATCCGGGGTTTGTTCCCGCTTTTAACCACCGCGACCTGCGCTCTCCACGGACTAGCACTGGGCTGTATGATCCCTTCTTTGAGGAGCCGCTGAACCTCAGATCTGATGAAGATCCGGTCTTCAGCACTGTAACGCCTACTTTTAGTAGCAATGGGCTTGCAGCCTGGTACCAGATTCTTAAATAAAGAGGGTGTGGTGATCTTTAGTGTGGAAAGATTGCATGCGGGGCGCTTTGGACAATTTGGAGGCTGCGGCTGATTCCCTACTGCCAGCGAAGGGAGTGGCCCACCGTACTGTAGGATCACACTCTTCATGTGGACCATAAAGTTTAGTCCGAGGAGAATTGGCGCGCAAAGATGCGGTAACACAAGGAGCCTGTATCACTCGTAAATTGTGCCCTGCACCTCCAGAGTTACCACACAACGTCCTTGGATCGGTACAGACCGGGACCGTGATGCCATAGAAATTGTCTGTTTGGCAGGTAGAACCCGGAGTCCACACCTCTTTGCAGTGTCAGGGTGAATAAAACTCTCGGTGCTCCCACTGTCAAACAGACAATACACAGTACGACCATTTACCTTGATGTTCATCATCGAACAGTCAAGCCTGTGATGCTTTGTCTGGTCCAGAGTGATCGACGCCACCGTTGGCCCTTGGACATCACTGCAGGCAGCCGAGGTTGATACTGAGGACCCCTGCTGGTCGCTCCTGGTCGTCGTCGACCAAGATGGCCGCCCCCATGAATCGCACGTGGGTGAGGGCACCAAGCGTAGCGACTCCTGGTGGTCATCCTCCTCCTCCGCCAGCCACAATGGCGTCGTCCTGGGTTTGCACGTGGTCGGACCTCGTGGGTACTGCGACGCCGATGGAGATTGTCTCCGTTCTGGAGGGTCACAGGCTGCACTGCCGTTCTTGGGCTTCGATCTGCAGACTTTCGCGTAGTGCCCCTTTTTGCCGCACTGACTGCAGATCACCGTTTTAGCTGGACACTGTTGCCGTGGATGCTTGGCTCCTCCGCAAAAATAGCACCGCTGGCCGCCAGGAGTTGCCGCCGTCGTCGGGTCGATATGGGAGCGCGAGCCCGTGGGGCGAGGAGGGATTTGTGCCTGCTCCTGCCACGTTGTCTCCACGTGGTCTTCGGGGTACAGAGCCAAGCTTTTCGACGCTGCCTCCAGCATCTCAGCCATCTCCATCGCTTGGGTCAGGTTGAGATTCCCTTTCTCCAATAGCTTGAGCCGGATGTACGAGGACGCTACCACTGCTACAAACGCATCTCGGGCGAGGTCGTACATGTACTGCTCAGCCGACACAGCTTTGCAGTCGCAGCCCCTGGCAAGCTGCAAGAGCTCATTGGCGTAGTCCTCCATGGTTTCGCCCGACTGCCGACGTCGTGTAGCGAGGAGGTAACGAGCGTGAATCTCGTTGGGTGGTCTCGTGTATCGCTTTTTCAAGAGCTCGATGGCCCTCGGGTAAGTGGTGGCCGCACGAATCGCGAGATAGACCGTGTCGCTTACCCTCGCATGGAGGACCTGGAGTCTGTCGTTGTCCGTAGTAACTGCTGCAGAGGCTGCCAGGTAGTCCTCGAAACACTTCAGCCAGTGGTCGAAGGTGTTAGAGGCGCCGACCACACGTGGGTCCAGCGTCAGACGCTCTGGTTTCAGCATTTGCTCCATACTCTCTTTACTGTCGAGAGTTTTGTGTTTGTCAATAAAATTGATACGCGACAATCAAGCACGAGGTACAAGGCTTCAGCGATTGAAGGCTTTTATTGACAAACAATGGAACTATCTAAACACGAGTACACCATTCCAGACTGGAGGGGTCCCGCCTGAGCAGAGGGTCTTATACCTCTCCCAGGAGGCGGGGCCCGACCGGAATGTGCCATAACAGCATCCACCACAGGTATATTAATCCCACAGTGTAAACACCCTAGCCCAACAACAACATTATAACAACCCCACAGTGTCAACACCCTAACCCAACAGTAACATTGGAATAACCCCACAGTGGTAACCAACGATGGTTCACCACAATGTGATAGACAGCGTGAAGCAATCCCACAACCAACGGATTAGATCAAAACTCTGAATTGCTGCCACTCCCAGCCATAAATGATGGTGGACAATTCTGGGAGAGGGGAACTTCAGAATTATCCCCATCCTCAGTGAGGGAGGAGTCTAGCACACCAGTGGAAAGGATACGGCTGAAGCATTTCCAAGCATCTTCAGCCAGAGATGCCGAAAGGATGATCAATTTTGGCCACCTCCTGAGGTTCCCAGTATCACAGGTGTCAGTCTTCACTCCAGATGATACCAAGAAATGGCTGAAGGCACTGTACACTGCAAAGGCTATGGGGCCCTGGCAATATTCCATTAATAGTACTGAAGACTTGTGCTCCAGAATTTGTCACACCCCTCGCCAAGATGTTCCATTACAGCTACAACACTGGTATTTACCTGACAATGTGGAAAATTGCCCAGGTATTCCTCATCCATAAAAAGCAAGACAAATCCAATCCAGCCCATTACCGCCCCATCGGGTTACTCTCTATCGTCAGTAAAGTGATGGAAGGGGTTGTCAGCAGTGCTATCAAGCATCACCTCCTCAGCAATAGCCTGTTCACCAATGCTCAGTTTCAGTTCTGCAGGGCCACTCAGCTCCTGACTTCATGATCCAAACATGGACAAAAGAGCTGAGCTCAAGAGGTGAGGTGAGAGTGACTTTTCTTAAACATCAAAGCAGCAAATGACTGAGTGTGGCATCAAGGATCCCTAGCAAAACTGGAGTTAATGGGAAGAAGGTGGAAACCTGTCCATTGGTTGGAGTTACACTTTGCAAAAAAGTAGATGGTTTTGGTTGTTGGAGGTCAATCACCTCAATCCTGGGACATTGCTGCAGGAATTCCTCAGGTTAGTGTCCTAGGCCCAACCATCTTCAGCTGCTTCATTAATGACCTTCCCTCCATCATAAGGTCAGAAGTGGGGATGTCTGCTGACAATTGCACAGTGTTCAGCACCATTCACGATTCCTGAACTAGTGAAGCATTCCATGTCCATATGTAGCAAGACCTGAACAATATTCAGGCTTGGCCTGATAAGTGGCGAGTAACATTCATGACACATAAATGCCAAGCAATGATCATCTCCTAAAAGAGTAAATCTAACCATTGTCCCTTGACAACTGCATTACCATCACTGAATCCCCCACTATCAACATCCTGGGGGTAACCATTGACCAGAAACTGAACTGGACTAACCATATAAATACTGTGGCTCCAAGAGTAGGTCAGAGGCTGGGAATTCTGCAGAACATACTTCCTGACTCCCCAAAACCTTTCCACCATCTACAAGATACAAGTTAGGAGTGTGATGGAATACTCTCCACTTGCCTGAATGAGTATAGCTCCAACAACACTCAAGAAGCTCTACATCATCCAAGGCAAAGCACTTCATTTGTTTGGCACCCCATCCAATTCCTTAATCATTCACTCCATCCACCATTGATGCCCAGCATAGTGTGTGCTATATACACGATGCACTGCAGCAACTCACCAAGGTTCCGTCAACAGTGCACTCCAAACACATGATCGCTACCACCTAGAAGGACAAGAGCAGCATGGAAACACCACTACCTACAAATTCCCTTCTAATCCACACAAGGTCCTGACTTGGGACCACATTGTCATCCCTTCACTGGTGCTGGGTCAGAAGGCAAGGTGCATCTCTCGCTGGCTCTCTTACTGATGGGAGAGACCCCTAATGCCTGGATTAAATTCCTCTCAATATCTCTCCCCCTTGGCTTAATATTATTGTAAGAGTTTTAACAACACCAGGTTAAAGGCCAACAGGTTTATTTGGTAGCAAATACCATTAGCTTTTTAGCATCTCCACATCATTAATATTATTGATCAGAGATGTTTGAACAATGTGAGCAAATTGGTGGTGAGAATAATAAAGCTGAAAATGTAACATCTTAACCAAGCTGAAATGATTAAGACTAAGCAATTGTGCCAAGCACTACAGTCAGAAGGATAAGAGGAGGAATTTTCAACTGCGGACACATGGGAAACTGGTGACACCAATGCCGTCACTGAAAAGGAAAATTGGATGGTTGTATATAGGGGGGTTCATCCTGATACCATTGGTTTTCAGCCCCATTGCAGTAACCTCAATAACTCCTGTCTAAATAATCCCCCTCTTTTCCAGCGGCACAATTCTATGGGTACCTCCCGACCTCCAATATTACACCCAAGTGGCCATTCTTCATGGATCAGCTTAAAGTTTAAAGTTTAATTAGTGTCACAAGTAGGCTTACATTAACACTGCAATGAAGTTACTGTGAAAATCCCCTAGTTGCCACACTCCGGCACCTGTTCAGATATTCTGAGGGAGAATTTAGCATGGCCAATGCACCTAACCAGCATGTCTTTCAGGCTGTGAGAGGAAACTGGAACACCCAGAGGAAACCCATGCAGACACAGGGAGAACGTGCAGACTCCACACAGACAGTGACCCAAGCCAGGAATCGAACCTGGGGTGCCTGGCGCTGTGAGGCAGCCGTGCTAACCACTGTGCCAAATAGACTATTCAGCTATGGAAGACATCACAATTTTGACCTTGTTATTCCCTGACAGCTACACACACGTGCTTTCCAGCAGAATCTCTAGATAATGACCAGGAGTATTAGGTGATTTCCCTTCTGTCTTTCTCTATTTAACTGGACGACAATTAAATGCTACCCTGGCTGACAGGAATTGAACCTGGCACCTCCTGCTCTGTGCAGCGCCACAACACAGCGGGCCAAGCCATTGGCCACTGAGCCATCAGGGAGGTTTCCTCTCGTGAGCATTTAAGGGATTTATTATTATGAAATCATATTTTCTTCTATTTTAATGCTGCAATGTGAAACGGTGCAAAGTAGGCTTGTTCCCATTTTGCCTGAGTGATTAAGAGAAGTCTGCACTTACACAGGATTCCTCCTGAAACCTGCAGATTGTCATTTCCTTCAATAAGTTTCTGCACTTTTTTAATTTGAAAAATGATAACTGCACTGCCTTTTTGCTCGAAAGTCGACCGGCACAACTGTGAAAATTGCAGATTTATAATAAAATAGAACGTTCTGTCTCATGGTCTGATATTTTTGGAACACAGTATTTCATTTAATTTCCCTGCAGTTAAAATGTCGCTATCAGATTAACCATACCACATCAGCAAGTGGCTTATGGCAATCACAGGCGAGTGAAAGTAGGCCATATTATTTCTGTAGGCCTCCAGTGAGTGTTCAATAATACCTGCTGATATCAGGCAGAGAGCCCACATTTTTTATGCATTAATCCTATAGTGATGATAGAAGTAAATCAGAGTTTAGAAGGATCAGTATGATCCTAATCCGCAGATAGCTGTCTCTGCATGATTTCTGATGCTTTTATTATGATTTTGATATTGTTTAATACTTATAATAAAACCATAATCCGGTAAGAATCTATTGTTTGAATTACTGTAAGACATTATCCTTAAAGTATAAGTCTAAATGCTAAATTAAACAATCCTCTCTGTCAAGAAATTATTCAGTAACCAAACCAGTGTCGGGTATCAAGCTTTGTTTTTAATCATGTGGACTAATAAGACCCCTGAGAGTAATCTTCCAGCAATATCCCCAGTAAACAAGATCATATCTCTGTAGGTCACCTGCCTTAACCTTCTGTCAAATTACAGCTCCACCAGCCATTCTGATTGCTTCAATCAAAACAGCAGATTTGAATATCCAGGAGAGTTTCCAGTAAAACCTTCAAAAAATGATTTATTCTCACACGAGGAAATTACATTTGCTGGCTGGACTCTGTGTTTGGCATGCAATATAGTTCATTATCCCGTACGCCAGCAGTACGGTTCATCATTAGCATGGAAACAAAAGGAAAAGCAAGAAGAGAAAAATAAAGTTATGACTTGACGCACATTTATTTTTAAGCCATCCGTTCTTTCTGCTCGTTTCACAATGTTTTTTCTCTCTCTGCGTTTCGTCTGTATGTGTGCGATTGCCGTTTATGCATTCACTCAACTTAGCTTCCACGAAAGCGACGAATTATTCAGCCACAGTTTGAACATGTGACTATTCTCTGAGCTGTAAATTCTTCTTGCCAGAAAATGCTGCCAGATAAAAGGCTGCACTTTCCCACCACATGCTGCACCCGCAAAGATGTATATGGCTTTCGAGATTTAAATGAAGGACAGAACATGACACAGGTATTAATCAGATATGAATATGTAAATTTGTCCAGTTAGAAAATATGCTGTTGTTTTATTGTTCTGAATTTTAAAAAGCCATAACCTTGTGACTATACCCATGGGCATTGAGTGCATAAACCTTACCTGCCATCGATTCAATCCACTATGAACAGAAGTACTAGGAAATATGATTAAATATTATTACATTGTTTTTAATATGACATTACAGACAATGCATTGTACAGAAATATTTACATTTGAATACCTCATCAGCACACCCCAATCCCAGTCGATGTTTAAGACAATAGCTGGATGATTCTTCAGGTCAAAGTTTAAGTGTCGCTTTAACCTAAAACCTATCCTGCCTAAAACAACTATTTTTCAAGCATTTTCAAATGAAAGCAAACCTGATATTTGTATTTTAACTCAAAATAGTCATTTGCTGAAATTATTAGCCATAATGAGTGATGCACATCAATTTAGACACGAGGCTCGAAGCTCAGTAAATGAAGGCTTTTATTTACTATTAATGAAGCTATCAGAACTTATGTACACTATCCCAGACTGAAGGGGTCCCGGCCAGAGCAGGGACTCTTATACCTCTCCCAGGAGGCGGAGCCCGACTGGGATGTGCCACAACAGTAACATACACAGGTGTAACAACCCCACCCTAACCCAACAGCAACAATAGCACAATCCAACAGTAACATATGTACATCCTTGTAGTCCTGGCCAGCCCCTGGCTCAGCACTATCCAGTGGGAACCAACGATGGTTCACCACATTCACCCCTCCTTTGAAAACAAAGGGCGGCGGGGTACAAAAACCAGAATAAAATGTCAACAGTCTATAAGTTCAGACGGTCAGGGGGACCGCACCGTCGTTGTGACCTCCTCAATACCGGCGGTGACACCGGAGTAGGCACTTGCAGTGGCGTTCTCCCCAAAATGGCGTCCAGCTGTTCTTCCACGGACTCACAGGCCGGTTGACCCTGGGGTGACGGTGGTGCAGGGGATCCTGACACGCCCTGCGGTGGCGACCATCTTCTGGGCTCAGGCAAGCTGTACATGGGAGTAAAATGGTTAAGCAATGGTCCCGATGCTGCCCGCGCCGTGTCCAGGGAAGAAATGAGAGATAATGGGTTTGTTACTGGGGGCATAGGAGCGACAGGGGTTGCTACGTCCCCTGCTGGCGCCAGATCTCGGATCGAGACCGTGTCCTCTCGCCCGTCAGGGTATGCCACATAGGCATACTGAGGGTTGGCGTGGAGGAGATGGACCTGTTCGACCAAGGGGTCGGACTTGCGGGCCCTTACATGTCGCCGCAGGAGGACGGGTCCTGGGTACGTCAACCAAGACGGTAAAGATATCCCCGAGGAAGACTTCCGAGGGAATGAGAACATCCTCTCGTGGGGAGTAGCATTGGTTGCTGTACACAGGAGGGAGCGAATAGAGTGAAGCGCATCAGGGAGGACCTCCTGCCAACGGGAGACTGGAAGACCTTTGGATTTCAATGCCAATAAGACAGCCTTCCCGATGGTAGCATTCTCTCATTCCACCTGTCCATTACCCCTAGGGTTATAACTCGTGGTCCTACTAGAGGCAATCCCGTATGAGAGCAGGAATTGCCTCAAGTCATCGCTCATGAACGACGAGCCCCTGTCGCTATGGATGTAGCTGGGGTACCCGAACAGGGTAAAAAGATCACGGAATGCCTTGATCACCGTGGCAGCAGATGTATCCGAGCAGGGAACAACAAAAGGGAATCGGGAGTACTCATCGATGATGTTTAGAAAGTACACGTTCCGATCTGTTGAGGGAAGGGGGCCCTTAAAATCAACACTCAGTCTCTCAAAGGGACGAGTGGCCTTGACCAAATGTGCCCGGTCAGGTCGGTAAAAGTGCGGTTTGCATTCCGCGCAAATCCGACAGCTCCTTGTTACCGACCTGACGTCCTCCACCGAGTAAGGCAGGTTGCGGGCTTTTACAAAGTGGTAGAGCCGAGTGACCCCAGGATGGCACAGATCATTATGGAGGGCGTTCAAATGATCCTCCTGAATACTAGCACATGTTCCACGCGAGAGGGCATCCGAGGGCTCATTGAGTTTCCCTGGACGATACATGATATCGTAGTTACAGGTGGAGAGTTCAATTCCCCACCGCAAGATCTTGTCATTCTTGATCTTGCCCCTCTGCGTGTTGTTAAACATGAACGCCACGGACCGCTGGTCCGTGATCAGGGTGAACCGTTTTCCCGCCAAGTAATGGTGCCAGTGTCTGATGGCCTCCACAATGGCCTGGGCCTCCTTTTCCACCGCTGAATGCCGAATTTCGGGGCCTTGGAGGGTGCGGGGAAAAAATGGGACGGGCCTGCCCGCCTGGTTAAGTGTGGCGGCCAGGGCGAAATCAGATGCATCGCTTTCCACCTGAAAGGGGATGGACTCGTCTACCGCGTGCATCGTAGCTTTCGCGATGTCGTCTTTCAATTTCTTGAAGGCCAATTGGGCCTCTGGCGTTAGGGGAATCGTGGACTTAATAAGCGGACGGGCTTTGTCCGCGTAGTTAGGAACCCACTGCGCATAATATGAGAAGAAGCCTCGGCATCTTCTCAGTGCTTTTGCACTAGCAGGCAAGGGAAGTTCAGCAAGGGGGCGCATACGGTCTGGATCAGGGCCAATGACCCCGTTTTCCACCACGTATCCCAGGATGGCTAAACGGCGCGTACGGAAAACACACTTCTCCCTGTTGTAGGTCAAGTTCAGGCGAGATGCAGTGCGTAAGAAGTTCTGGAGGTTTGTGTCATGGTCCTGCTGATCATGGCCGCAGATGGTGACATTATCCAGGTACGGGAAGGTAGCCCGCAGCCTGTTCTGGTCCACCATTCGGTCCATAGCACGCTGGAAGACCGAGACCCCATTGGTGACACCAAAGGGAACCCTAAGAAAATGGTACAAGCGACCATCCGCCTCAAAAGCCGTGTATTGTCGGTCCTCTGGGCGAATGGGGAGTTGGTGGTAGGCGGACTTGAGGTCTATGGTGGAGAACACCCGGTACTGCGCAATCTGATTGACCATATCAGATATGCGCGGGAGAGGATACGCATCCAGCTGCGTATATCGGTTAATGGTCTGACTGTAGTCAATGACCATCCGGGGTTTGTTCCCACTCTTGACCACCACAACCTGTGCTCTCCACGGACTAACACTGGGTTGTATGATCCCTTCTTTGAGGAGCCGCTGAACCTCAGATCTAATGAAGATCCGATCCTCAGTGCTGTAACGCCTACTTTTAGTAGCGATGGGCTTGCAGCCTGGTACCAGATTCTGAAATAAGGAGGGGGTGGTGATCTTTAACGTCGAGAGGTTGCAGGCGGGGCGCGTTGGGCAATTTGGAGACTGCTGCTGTTCTCCCACTGCCAGCGAAGGGAGTGGCCCACCATACTGTAGGATTACACTCCTCAAGTGGACCATGAAGTTTAGTCCGAGAAGTATTGGCGCGCAAAGATACGGCAACACAAGGAGCTTGAAGCGCTCGTAAACTGTGCCTTGTACTTTCAAGGTTACCACGCAACTCCCTAGCACGGCAACAGACCGGGACCTTGATGCCATAGAGATTTTCTGTTTGGCAGGTTGAATCTGGAGTCCACACCTCTTCACAGTGTCTGGGTGGATAAAGCTCTCAGTGCTCCCACTGTCAAACAGACAATAAAGCACATGATTGTTTACCTGGATATCCATCATTGAACGATCCAGCCTATGAGGCTTGGCCTGGTCCAGTATGATCGATGCCACCGTTGGTTCATGAACGCCACTGCAGGCAGCTGAAGTCGATGAGGAGGACCCCTGCTGGTCGTTCGTGGTCAGTGTCGACCAACATGGCTGCCCCCATGAATCGCACGTGGGTGAGGGCGCCAAACTCAGCGACCCCTGGTGGTCATACTCCTCCGACTCCGTCGACCGTAATGGCGTCGTCCTGGACTCGCACGTGGACGAACTCCGCGACGACTTCGACGATGATGATGATGATCCAAGTTCCGAAGAATCGCAGGCCGCACTGCCGTTCCTGGGTTTCGATCGGCACACCTTTGCATAATGCCCTTTTTTACCGCATGCGGTGCACATTACCGCTTTAGCGGGACACTTTTGTCGGGTATGTTTTGCTCCTCCACAGAAATAGCACCGCGGACCGCACGGGGCTGCAGCCGTCGTCTGGCCCGAATGGGAGCACGCCATAACACAGCACTTCGAGCCCGAGGGGCGAGGAGGGATTTGCGACTGCTCCTGCCATGTTGTCTCCACGTGGTCCTCTGGATATAAGACTAAGCTCTTTGAAGCCGACTCGAGCATTTCTGCTAATTTGATGGCCTGGGTAAGGTTAAGGTTACCCTTTTCCAGCAGTTTGAGACGGATGTATGATGATCCGACCCCGGCCACAAACGCATCTCGGGCGAGGTCGTACATGCTCTGCTCAGCCGACACAGCTTTGCAGTCACAGCCCCTGGCTAGCTGTAAGAGCTCATTGGCATAGTCCTCCATCGTTTCGCCCGACTGCCGTCGTCGTGTGGCTAGGAGGTAACGAGCGTGTATCTCGTTAGGTGGTTTTGTATAGCGCTTCTTTAGAAGCTCGAGGGCCTTAGGGTAATTAGTGGCCGCACGGATCGCGAGGTAGACTGTGTCGCTTAACCTCGCATGGAGGACCTGGAGTCTGTCATCATCTGTAGTGACCACTGCGGAGGCGGGTAGGTAATCTTCGAAACACTTCAGCCAGTGGTCGAAGGTGTTAGAAGCGCCCACCGCACGTGGATCTAGCGTCAGACGTTCTGGCTTGAGAATTTGCTCCATACTCTCTCTTCTTTTTTTTCTCCGTCGAGAGTTTAATAATAGTAAATAAAATTGATGCACATCAATTTAGACACGAGGCTCGAAGCTCAGTAAATGAAGGCTTTTATTTACTATTAATGAAGCTATCAGAACTTATGTACACTATCCCAGACTGAAGGGGTCCCGGCCAGAGCAGGGACTCTTATACCTCTCCCAGGAGGCGGAGCCCGACTGGAATGTGCCACAACAGTAACAAACACAGGTGTAACAACCCCACCCTAACCCAACAGCAACAATAGCACAATCCAACAGTAACATATGTACATCCTTGTAGTCCTGGCCAGCCCCTGGCTCAGCACTATCCAGTGGGAACCAACGATGGTTCACCACAATGAGAAGGTAGGAATAACAGCACTTAACTATCAAAGTGGAACTAAAGGTTAAATATGGGGCTCATTGTTGCAAAATGTTCTCTGATGTGAGAAAATCGCAGCTAGAAAATCACATTACGAATGCCATTGGACTGCAGAAAGCTAACCCACAGAGCCCAACAATAATATGCTAAATAGATCCAATGTTGGCTTACTTTCCTTGAGTTTTTAAAAGTACAACCAGAAACATTTGGATGAAGGTCCATTTCCACATTCCTGCATTTCCAGCAAGGAACAGCTCTCACTTTATATCAAATCACCGAATGGCAAATTGTGGGTACGCTGCACTCTGGTAGAAGTGTGGAATCAGCCCTGGTGCTTTGTGCACTATCACAGAAAGTTTGGTAGGTGGAATAATTGGTTAAATACACAATGGTGAAAACGGATTCCTGTGCACATTAAAAAAGATGGTCAACTGGAAAAAATAACAAGTTCAGGAGGTTAATGTAAAGGCAACAGAAACCTGGTACTAATACATTACATGTTTTGCACAGGTTGCAAGGACCTTTACCCAAGGTGCTGCAGAGTGTCTGCCTATCTCAAACAAGGCCAAGTGCTGTAAAGAGGGTTGGATTCTCTGCTCCCAGGGTTTTGACATTCCCATTTCACAAAGGCCCAACAGGTAGGCCAGCTGATTGGAGGTTCTGAGGAACATTTGGGAAGGGTCCTTAAGATGAATGAGCAATTTTTACAAAAGGCACCCAGAAGGAGCTTATGTCGTTTTGTCCCAGGGAAAGAACAACACCCTCCTCCAGATCCAACAAGTGACGCCTCAGTGTGAGACCTCTGGAAGTATGTAGGTTCCTTAGATCCTTCTCCTCCTTTAGATATCGTGCTCTAAGAGGGCATTGGTGATCTTGGACTTCCATTGGATTGGTCCATGATTATGCTTGACAAAGCCCTGCAGTGATTTGTTGCTATTGTCTGCAGAATGGCTGACCAGGAAGCTCTGCCATTCTTTCCCACCTGCCATCAGGTATGTGGGAAGGATTTACAGGCAGATTATCAACCTGTTTGGTCACATTATACACATGCTTTTCATGGCTGCTAAGACCTGAAGTTGGACTTGAACCCGGAGCTTCTGGTCTCGCAAAAGGAACACTGCCACTGCTCAACAAGACTTCCATTCCAAGTAGAGATACAAAGATGAAATATCTATTGCTTAAGCCAGAATGTAAGTGCAGCGTGGACTTTTAGGCCTAAGGCCTCGACATGATAATTGTATGAATAAAGTAGAATTTCATAGTGAGATTGTTTTAATTTTATTGCATACGAAAAAGACAAAAAATAAACTCTAGAATTTTGAATCAGTTGTCTGATGCAGTGTTATTGTAATTGATGCTTTGTTATCAAATCTCAGACTTCTGGCAACTGTAGACAATTCCAAATGGCATTTTTTTTTGTTTTCGTCTCCCATAACTGGATGTTGAAATAAGCAGCATATTACTGTACTAAACAGGCAATAAGGCAGCAGATGGGATTTAATGTGAAGGAGTGTGAATTAATGCATTGTGGAAGGATAAACAAAGAATCAAAAATACACTTAAATAAAAGACAGTGATAGCTGCAGAGGATTTGAGACACCTAAGCATTCATATATGCCATTCAAGAAACAAGGAACTGAATTTAATGGTCAGGGTAGTGGCTTTGACCGCAGCCTGGAAGCTGGCGGCACTGCAGCCAGATGCAATTCAAAGTCAATCAGGCAGTTAACTGCTTGCCGTCAGGGCTTTTGTGCCTTTAAGGATGAGGATCCCACCTCCAAGAGCTGCTGGCCAATCCGAGGGATGACAGGTCTTCAGTCAGTGCAGCCTGACAGCACCACCGGAAATAGTGGCCACAGCTGAGTCTGCGACGGGCCCCAGAACAGCCAGAAGGAGGAGGCCCTGCAGTGCAGGTACGTCGATAAGGCAAGAATAAAAGCAAAATACTGCAGGCATTGGAAATCTGAAATAAAAACAGAAAATGTTGGAAAACCTCAGCAGATCTGGCAGCATCTGTGGAGAGAGAAACAAACTTAATGTTTCAAATTGATGTGACTTCTTCAGTGTTATGGAGAGGGAGAAATGTAATGGTGGAGCAGGTGAAGCAAAGACAAAGGTCAGCTCAAGAGAGGTTTCACAAAGATGCCACGGACACAAGGCAAAGGGAGCATTAATGGTAGTGCTTAAGTCTAAAGAAGGTGCTGTTAGGTGCACAAAGTTTTATTATATTTATTTATTAGTCACAAGTAGGCTTATATTAACACTGCAATGAAGTTACTGTGAAAATCCCCTAGTTGCCACACTCCAGCACCTGTTTGGGCACGTTGGGGGAGAGTTTAGCATAGCTAATGCACCCAACCAGCACATCTTTTGGACTGTGGGAGGAAACCAGAGCACCCAGAGAAAACCCATGCAGACACGGGGAGAACGTGCAGACTGCACACAGACAGTGACCCAAGCCGGGAATCGAGCCCGGATCCCTGGCGGTAAGATAGCAGAATGTGTTAATAGCAGAACAAGGATCAGCATTCTGTGAAAGCAAAACTTAAGAACAATTGACAGACTGACCCTGTTTTGGAGGGCGGGGGTTGGGAAAAAAATGGATTAAAAAAGGGATTCTAGCTGGAGGAGAAAATTTATGGTCGGAAGTTGTTGAACTCAATGTTAAGTCCAGAGGTGTGTAAAATGCCTAATTGGAAGATGACGCGTTGTTCCTCCAGTTTATGTTGGGTTTCACTGGAACAATGCAGCAGCCAAGGATGGAAAGGTTGTCATGGGAGCCAGATAGTGAATTACAATGGCAAGTGACTACAAGATCAGGGTCATACTTGCGCACTGAGCAAAGGTTTTCTGCAAAGCGGTCACCCAGTCTGCATTTAGTCTCCCCAACATTGGGAGCAGCAAATACAATAGAACAAATTAAAGGAGGTGCAAGTGAAAGATTATTTGGGGCCTTGGATGGTGAGGAGCGAGAGGTAAAGGGGCCTGGGTTGCACCTTCTGTAATTGCTTGGGAAGGTGCAATGGGAAGGGGGTGAGGCGTTACAGGTGATGGAGGAATGGACCAAGGTATCATGGAGGGAATGGGGATGGTCTCTATGGAATGCTGACTGGGAGGCAGGTGGGGAGAAGATGTATTTAGTGGTGGCATCATGCTGGAATTGACAGAAATGGCGGAGGATGATCTTTTGAATGCAAAAGCTGGTGGGATGAAAAATGAGGACAAGGGGGACCCTGTCATGGTTCTGGGAAGGAGGAGAAGGAGTGAGGGCAGAGGTGTGGGAGATGGATCAGACATAGTTAACCACACTGGGGAGGATCTCTGCGTTCAGGAAAGGGAAGAGATGTCAGAAGGGCCATTTTGGAAAGTAGCATCATCGGAACAGATGCAATGGAGGTGGAGAAACTGGGGGAATGGGATGGAGTCTTTACAGGAAGCGGGGTATGAGGAACTATATTCGAAGTAGCTTTGGGAGTCGGTGGGTTTGTAATAAATATTGGTAGATTATCACCAGAAGTCAAGAGAGGGAAGGGAAGTGTCAGATATCGGCCAGGTGAAAGTGAGAGAGGGGTGGAAACTGAAAGCAAAATTGATAATTCTTTCCAGGTTCAGATGAGAGCATGAAGCGGCACTGATATAGTCGTTGATGTAACGTAGAAAGAGTTGTGGGGGGGCGGGGGGGGGGGGGGGGGGGTGCTAACTAACACTGGAACAAGGAATGTTCCACATACCCCACAAAAAGACAGGCATAACTGGAGCCCATGTGGGCACCCATTGCCACACCTTTCATTTGCAGAAAGTGAGACAAGTCAAAGGAGAAATTGTTGAGTGAGAGAACAAATTCAGTGAGGTGGATGGGGATTGTTCAGGCTTCCATTCAAGGAAGAAGCAGAGAGTGCTCAGACCATCCTGGTGGGGGATGGAAGTGGAGAGGGATTGGAAATCTAGAATGAACAGGAGGCAGTAAGGGCCAAGAAACTGGAAATTACCAGGTTATCTGGCGCTTGTCAGGCAGGACCTCGCAAGGAGTGAGGGGGATGTTGCAAAAGGAAAGCAGGGAGGTCTCTTTCAGTGGGGGTGGCCCTTGTTGCTGGGTGGTGCCCTCCAATGACCACAGAATACCCAATGAGCAGGGTCCCTTCACCCTGAGCCCAGAGTGAGTTAACCAGTTTTTACTGGCAGCCTCTTCACATGGTATACCTTCCATCCTGCCACTGTTAGAATACCAGCAATGGTGAATTGAGGCCCTTAAGTAGCCATTAATTTTCTGTGTAAAGGCCCCAGTTAGCCTCCAGGTGGGAAGTTGATATTAACCATCCCTACCACTCGCACAGGGGAAGTCAGGGTGACAATGAGCACCTTGCCTCCCCTCCAGATTCTATGACCTCCCCACAGCCTGCTCTCAGGGGGAGCAGATTAAATTCTATCCTAGGAATGCATATGAACGAAAACTTTAAAATAAAGCCCAATAGCAATTTAGGATTTACAAATATCAGTGTAGAATTCAAGAGTAAAGAGATAGTAATCAAGTTAAATAAGGCAATAGTTAGAGAATTTGATGTGATTTTGAATGACTCATATAAAAAGGAAATTAAATCTATCGAGAAAGTACAGTATAGATTCACCAGGACAATACCAGCAATTGAAAATTATAGTTCTGAGGTACTTATACCAGCTTCTCTGCAGCACAGAAGGCTATAAGGGCATTTAATATATTTTTTTTTAATTGAGAAGGGTTTTGAAAAGTTAAAAAGGGAAAGTATATCTCCTTTTGTTGGGTAACAGTGAGATGATCACCAAATTAAAATTGTTGCTGAGAGTGAGGAATTAGATGAGTAGAAGTTTTTACATACACATTTGCTGGAACATGGAATGCTTTGCAAGGGAAGTGGTTGAGGCAGGCAGTAGTTGAAGCTCTGATGAAGGGTCATCCAGACTTGAAACACTGGCTGGGATTTTCCGGCCGTGCTCATCCCAAAATGGGATAATCCCAGCCAAGGTCAGTGGACCTTTGCATGCCCCCCCCCCCCCCCCCCCCCACCCGCTATGATTCCTGTGGTGGGCGAGACGGGAAAATTCCCTCCATCAGCTCTATTCTCTCTCCACAGATGCTGTCAGACCTGCTGAGATTATCCAGCATTGTCTGTTTTTGTTTCAGATTCCAACATCTGCAGTAATTTGCTTTTATAATCAATAGTTGAAGCAGACCTTCTGCATCTTTAAAGGACAAGGGGGTTAAATATTTGTACAGAGAAACACAAGGCTGCAGGGTGAGAACAAAACAGTATTTGGTTTACTCTTGCAAAAGGCTGGGGAAGATAAAAAACTTGCTAACATTTTGGCTTCAACACTAAAGAAATAATGATTTGCATTTACATAGCCCCTTTCATGACCTCAGGATGTGCCACAGGGATTTACAACCAATAAAGTACTTCACTGCTGTAATGTAAGAAACTGAGTTGCCAATACATACTGAGCTATAGCCAATGAATGTGTTTATAGATGCAATTATCTTTCAACAATTAACAGATATTGTTTTGCATACAACATTGAGATGACAGAAATATCCTCTCTGCTGTTCCCTTCTATTGAATATATATTTCGACTAAACAGCTTATTTTTCATCTGTGCACACAAAATGTTTGTTCTCCCATTCATACAAGCTTTATATTTGATATCACATAGAAATTCTAAAGTGTAGTTGGTAAGTTATGGGACACTATCTTGCAGGTTAATTGTGTACATTTACATCACAGGTAATGTTGAAAAATGTTGACCAGGTGGAATTTTCAACTATTAGACTCCCATTTCTCACCTGAAAAGCAGTAGGGCCTTGCGCTGGGGGAAGTGGGGAGGATGGGTAGAGGGAAATCGGACCTGAGGGTAGTGGGGGAGGTCAGACCTCAGGGGTGGGTAGGACCTGGGAGGATGGAGTAGGTCCTCAGAGGGAAGAGGGGTTGGTTAGGTTGGAGGAGGTGTGGGTGATTGGAGGTCAGGGAGTGGCGGGTGTCACAGGTCAGGCAGCTGTGGGTCACTGGCGCCGGAAAAGGTTTGAAGGGGATGGTAGAGCTCAGATCTGCGGGGATGGGAAGAGATTGGTTGGGGTTGCGGGGGCGAAGGGCAGCTGGGCTGCGTGCAGCGGAGGGTTGCAGGCCCATGGTGGGAATGGGGGAATCCCATGGAGGGATTCAGGGCTTTGGGGAATACCGTGGAGTATGGTTAGTTGGGTGGGGTGGTCCCATGAGGGGTTGGGGGGGTGGGAATCCCGTAAGGGGGTTGTTCTGGGTCTTTACACCATTGTAACCCAGAGGATAGGAGAGGTTTTAATTCTTCTCATGTTTTTTTTATAAACTATTGGGGCAATCCTGTCAGAAACATCTGAAATGTACGATTGAAATGGGCCCGATTCTCCCATCGCAATCCGTATATTTTCTGGCGGGTCCAGTCGGGAGAATTGCGTCGTCAGTCGTTTTCTGGGATTTGCGCATGTGCCGGGAATGCATGCGCATCTCCCAGAGCCAGAGAATAGTCGGAGTCCAGACCACACTGGAAACCAGCGGGAAGGCAGGTAAGTGATTTGAATCTTTTTTTAATATGCTTTGCCTGTGATTATCGGGAACTTGCAGGGTCCGATTGAATCTCCCACCCCGCCAGGAGTACTTCATTCCGGCGGGGTTTAGAGTACCTCCCCACATTCGGGGAACTAGCGAGAGACCTCGCCAGAATGAAGGGGGGGCAATCGGGGCCCCCCAGGGGGTTGGGCGGTGGGGGGGGTGCCCCCTGGACATGGGCACCCTGGCAGTGCCAGCTGTACCCCGGCACTGCCCAAGGGGCAAAGTGCCCATGCCCAGGGAGCACCTTGGCACTGTCCATCGGGCATGGGCAGTGCCAAGGGGTGGGGATATTGTGGGCAGGGCTTAGGGGCGATTGGTGGGGGTCGGGGGGGGATCAGCTGCCACTCTGCATGGCAATTGGTCTGGGCTGGAGAGAGGCCAGCGATCGGGGCCGGCTGGGTGGTGGGGGGCGGGTGGGGGTGGCAGGGGGCGGAGGGTCTGACGGGGTGAGGGGGATGGGGGGATCGCCATTGCTGGGGTGGGTGGGTTGGTCATCAGGGCGCTCCGGGGTAAGGGAGGTCAGGGCTGGCCTGGGAATTGTTGTGGGGGCTGCGATTGGGCCGTGGGGGGGTGCTGGAGGGGCAGCACTGCAATGGTCCCAGGCTGGCCAGCCATTGAGCTGACCAGCAAACAGGGAGTCTGACAGATCAGGGCCACTGTACATGCGCAGAGTTCCAGAACTGTCAGACTCCGGCACGAATAGCACCCCCCCCTCCCCCACCCCCAAGTTTTCAGTGATATTCACGACTGGGACCTCTTCAGTGTAAGTCTAACAACACCAGGTTAAAGTCCAACAGGTTTATTTGGTAGCAAACGCCACTAGCTTTCGGAGCGCTGCTCCTTCGTCAGGTGAGTGGGAGATCTGTTCACAAACAGGGCATATAAAGACACAAACTCAATTTACAGAATAATGATTGGAATGTGAGTCTTTACAGCTAATCAAGTCTTAAAAGTACAGACAATGTGAGTGGAGAGAGCATTAAGCACAGGTTAAAGAGATGTGTATTGTCTCCAGACAGGACAGTTAGTGAGATTTTGCAAGTCCAGGCAAGTCGTGGGGGTTACAGACAGTGTGACATGAACCCAAGATCCCGGTTGAGGCTGTCCTCATGTGTGCGGAACTTGGCTATCAGTCTCTGCTCAGCGACTCTGCGCTGTCGTGTGTCGTGAAGGCCACCTTGGAGAACGCTTACCCGAAGATCAGAGGCTGAATGCCCGTGACCGCTGAAGTGTTCCCCAACAGGAAGAGAACAGTCTTGCCTGGTGATTGTCGAGCGGTGTTCATTCATCCGTTGTCATAGCGTCTGCATGGTTTCCTCAATGTGCCATGCCTCAGGACATCCTTTCCTGCAGCGTATCATGTAGACAATGTTGGCCGAGTTGCAAGAGTATGTACCGTGAGAACACCATCCACCAGGTACACGGTACATACTCTTGCAACTCGGCCAACGTTGTCTACCTGATACGCTGCAGCAAAGGATGTCCCGAGGCATGGTACATTGGAGAGACCATGCAGATGCTATGACAATGGATGAATGGACACCACTCGACAATCACCAGGCAAGACTGTTCTCTTCCTGTTGGGGAACACTTCAGCTGTCACGGGCATTCAGCCTCTGATCTTCGGGTAAGCGTTCTCCAAGGTGGCCTTCACGACACACGACAGCACAGAGTCGCTGAGCAGAGACTGATAGCCAAGTTCCGCACACATGAGGACGGCCTCAACCGGGATCTTGGGTTCATGTCAACCTATCTGTAACCCCCACGACTTGCCTGGAGTTGCAAAATCTCACTAACTGTCCTGTCTGGAGACAATACACATCTCTTTAATCTGTGCTTAGTGCTCTCTCCACTCACATTGTCTGTACCTTTAAGACTTGATTAGCTGTAAAGACTCACATTCCAATCATTATTCTGTAAATTGAGTTTGTATCTATATATGCCCTGTTTGTGAACAGATCTCCCACTCACCTGATGAAGGAGCAGCGCTCCGAAAGCTAGTGGCGTTTGCTACCAAATAAACCTGTTGGACTTTAACCTGGTGTTGTGAGACTTCTTACTGTGTTTACCCCAGTCCAATGCCGGCATCTCCACATCATGACCTCTTCAGTGCACAGAGTGCGGAGATTCAGGTGAGAAGCTGAACTAACAAAACAGTCGTGATCTAGAATAGTTTTCCCACCAATTCAGCCCTTTTGGGAGAATCACCCCCTGAGTTTCCAGATGGTTCCCAGAACAATGTCATTGCCCAGAGGAAGTTTGCACTTCTGGGAAATTGTCGTGCAAATCCTTAGCTGGGAAATTCCAAGGGAGATTCCCCAGTGCTTCATTGGAATACCCCCACAATTCAACTTGGGGGAGGGGGGGAGTGCAGAAATTACGGCCCTGGAAGATTTCGGCACATCTAGATCCCGGTTGTATTGGTGCATCGTATTCTGTGTGAGAGATAATGGAATGATTTATGTATGGAAAGTGGGTAAATGTTTCATTTTAAATGTGTGTGGTATGTGAATAGTGTGGCTTTTCTGCATAATACTGACAGCACCTCAGGGAAAAGGACACAAGCTCAAAGCAGAGATTCTTCATACACTTGGTTAGTGATCTCAGCGAGGCCACTGAGGAAGATTCCGGTGGAGTGGAGGCATTTTTTCGGAAAGAGAAAGGGAAATTCTGAGAGTGAGTTAAACTGTGCTTTTCCTGCAGACTCCCTGACAGCTGGTCTGCAGAGCAACCTTGGCAGAGGTCTTGGAAAAGAAAGACAAGCCACCGAGGGAGCCAGTTATGGAATTCTGCTTCAATAGATGCTCTCATCTGAAATATCATTTTAATATTTTGTTTTGGTTGAGCTTTTGTAAAATAACACAGCGTGAGCAAGCCAGCACCTGCCTTCAACAGGTCTTCTCTGTATACTTAAGTAGATTCAGTCTGCGTATGGAGGATGTAAAATTTGACAAATTCAGGCAGAGGATGCAGATGCCAGCCCCATTTCCAGCTGGCATGCGATCTATCTCTCCTTATCTACACACCAAACGTCACTGCACCTGCGTTTGGCGCAACATTACAATGTGTGCTTGGCATCTGCTGCACCACTATCTGTCAATGTGGAAAGAGTATTGGCCAGCTGTGCATTAAGGGGAAAATTGCCCTAAACTCCAAGATATGCTAAATGCAAAATTTAAAAAATCTGCTTTGCTCGTACGGTGTCTTTCTGCCTGATTCATTCACTTTCACAATTCCTTGTTTGCCGTGTGCATCTGTTGTGGAATCATAAATAATAGAAGTAGATTATTCTTACACGTGATAGCACTGTTATGTTGAGGCACAAAGCATTATGAACTGAATTGCTTGTGCTGTATCGTAATGCGATTTACATATTAAAATGTCAGTTCAATATTTACATTGCCTCCTTAGGTTGTTGCATTCCTATGTTAGCTTCATACAAATTTAACATTCTCACCCGAGGGCAGGTACATTATACATAGTTTGGGCCTATTTGTAGATACAGTAGACGATGGCGGCTTAGCAGACAGATTTACTTTATGGTTTCAGTGACCGTTACTCACAAAGACATCAATTCTACGAATACCCTACACACACTGTATGCACTACATGCTGCTGGTCACATGCTGCTTACACTCTGGCTACTTACTCATCTGCATATTCCCTTAAAGTAATGGAGCAAGGAGGTTAAAGTGACCTGGCCACTTCAGAATTTGCACAGCCAGCAAGCAGCAATACAGAAATTGATCACAAGTCTGCCTGAAATCACCATGCCAGAGGTGATCTTCAGGTCTGCCAGGGCTATAGGGGCAGTCTAGCCAGAACACCCCCATCCCGGCGGAGAATGGCGAGGTCAACCCCTTGCCGCAAACCCAAGCTCATCCAACCCCTAGGACCCTTGAGGGACCCTGGCAGCAGCAGAGGGGCAAATGGCCACTGGACATACCCCCTTGAGCCCCCACGGGGCCCAAGATATAAGGCCAGGGTGTCAGTGCCAGGGTGTTAAGGGGCAGTGCACTGTTAGCACTGCCAACTTGCCTGGCCTGAGGGGAGGCTGAGTCGGGGTCTGAACGTGAAAGGAAGCTGAATGGAGGGTCTGAGGGGAAGGCAGGCTGAGTGGGGTGACAGGTTGGATAAACCTCATGCCTGAGTGGTGTGGGGAGGATGCCTCTCATTGCAGAGGGGTTGGTGGTGCTTCCTCGACCATCAGAGTTCAACACGCAAGATCCTCGTTTGTGAGGACCTGAACCAAAGCCCACCTAGTGCAGATCCCGCTGGGGAGGTGAGTGAATAACAAGAGCTATTTGACTCAGGCTGCAAGCCCACCAATGACATGTAAGTGGATGTATTTGAATATTTATAGGCTTTCTGCCCGCTCTGGCAGGGAACCTAATCGTCGCTAGCAGGGTGGCCTGGGAGGGTTGCGCTGACTTTGGCACATAGTGCAAAACCTACTTTGCAGCTGACACCGATTCCCAATGCCATCGCGAATTGCTTTCGGGGCAAGCAGACCCAAAGAGTATGTTGGCAGAGTGTTGACTATTTTCATGGTAGCCTTCACAATTTTCCTTTCCCAGTTCAAGTTTGGACTTGTTTTAGATGCAGTTGAAGTGCTGAGTGTTATACAATTGTACAATTCTCTTAGCTGGCTTCTGTTTCTCCTTAGCATAGCTCCATTTGGTGTTATGACCTCATAGCATCTGGAATCACTGCACATCTTGGGTGTTTCTGTAGATTACCAGGTTCACTGACCTGAACTGTTTCTCCTATGTGCAGACTAGGCAGTCCTGCACCTGCATATTGGTCATGCGCCATCTTCATCCTCCCTTGTTTTTCAAGAAGTCTCTGCTGTGACGGCTTGGTGATGGCTTGGCAAGGTTGTCCTAATCTGCCTTCCAGATGATGCAAAGCCCATATCTAAAGATATTGATGTTGCCTTGAAATGTAACATGGCAATGCAGAGATCTTGTTTTGGCTCCCTGCACTTTGTGATTAGTGCCTTAACAATTCATAGAACATAAGAACATAAAGACTTGGAGAAGGAGTAGGCAATTCAGCCCCTCAAGCCTGCTCCGCCATTCAATACGATCATGGCTGATCCCATTTTTAAAAATTCATGCGTGGGACATTGGCGTCGCTGTCTGGCCAGCATTTATTGTCCATTCCTAGTTCCCTGAGGCAGTTCAGAGTCAACCATATTAAATTGGCAAGACGGGACCTGGGATAATGTGGTGAGGCCGTCACATGGTTTATGCCTCATTTAGTACACATGTCCCTAAAGAGTTTGCCAATGTACTGTTATTCATTGTCCAATATGATTTCTTCAGCTTTACCAAACAAACTGAACATTGCACTCATTACCCAAAATCTTGCATTTTCATTCATGGCTGGGATTTTCTGGTGCCACTGAAAGTGAATGGAGTTTTGGCTGGAATGCCAGATTTTCCATTCTTGCCCGCAATGGGTCCTGCTATGGATGAGATCAGAGAATACCGTCCATTGTGTCCATCACAGATATATTTGAGGTATCTCTTAATTGCCTGGTAATTGGAAACTTGAAAAAGAAATCAGGGACTAGGGGAAAATCATCATCACAGATGGTGAGTAAAGCTGTTGTGATTTTAGACCAAGGTCATGATGGAATCTCATGAGGGTGTAGATGTTCATTGTGTTGGTATGGTTGGTGACTCTGGCATGCAGTGCACATCCTCACTACCTTCTCGATATCTTCTTTGATCCCTGGCTAATACAGTTTACCATGCCAGGTGCATTCTTTATTCTATGCCCATATGCCCCAGGTGTAACTGTGACAATATGTTCTCGCAAAGAGCTTCAGGTACAAACACCTGTTTGCCTTTAAAAATCACACCTCTTGAAATCTCTGATTATTCTCTGTATGGTCAAAAGTATCTGAGGCTGATTGGCATTTTTTGTATTGTATCTGGCCAACATTCTACAATACCTCTCCATAATGTTTTCGGTTATGAATCATTTGCTGTTTCTTCCTGAAATTGGTTGTTTTCGTGTTGACCAAAACTCATCAGATCGGCATTGAGTAAGTCTTCTACTTTGATGTCCACACGATTGACTTGTAGGTCTAGCAAAACACTGGCAGTATTTTTTTAGAGTTGAGAACTGCTCAGTGTGCCTGAACCATTTTGCTACCAGGTTTGTAACAGACATCGAAGTCACATTCCTGTACTTTTATCAGAAGGCATTGAGTGCCTTCTACCAAATTATTTCTAATGGTCTGTGGCCAGTTTCCACAATGAATTTTCACTGAACAGGTACGTGTGCAACCTTTTGATATAAAATAGCAGAGCTATTGTCTCACGCTCTATGTTTATATAATTGGATTATGCCTGTGATAGACTTTTAGAGCCAAATGCAATTGGTTTGCCATCTTGCATAATGCAAGCTCCTAACTCTTTTTGTGATGTGTGACCTCTGAGACTGTCTTTTCTTAGGTCGCAGTATGGTAGAACACGTCTTTCCCAACAATACCTGTTTGAGTAACTTAAACATGTGTCATTTGTCCCCCTGCCATACATATGGAACATCCCTCTTTAAGAAGTGATGTTCTTCATCAGCAAAGTTGGGTATGCATGGCACGAAGAAGTTGAAAAATCCGAGGCATCTCTGAAAGTCCTCTTTGTCCTGAGGAATAGATAGGTGTCATATATCTTTGTGTTTGTCTGGCTCAGGATGGATCCAGAGCTGGAATAAATAGAGCCAAAAAGTTCATTTGATCCACATTCACCTGCATTTCTTGCTGCATTTCTTGTTGAAAACAAGTCATCCCAATAAACTGTTTAGACCTTGCCCCTCTTTAGTTTTGCTCATCACTGTAGTATCATCAGCAAATACATACGCGTCCTGGAATATTTTCTCTGATTCTCTCCAAATGCTGCTGGAATAGATCCTGGTTCATGGATCAACCAAAAGAGAATCTCTGGAAATAGTATCTTCCATATGGTGTCCTGAAAGTAGTGAACTCTTGCGATCCCTCTGCCAAATGAACTGACCAATATCCGTGTTTGGTGTCCAACTTGGAGAAAAACTTTGTGTGGTGAACCATCGTTGGTTCACCACTGGGGTTGTTATTGTGTTACTGTTGGGCTCGGGTGTTGTTGTTATGGGGGTTGTACTATGTTGTTGGGTTAGGGTGTTTACCTGTCCTAAATGTTATCATGGCACACTCCAGTGGGGTCCCGCCTCCGGTGGCAGGGTATAAGACCCCCTGCTCCGGCAGGACCCCTTCAGTCTGAACGGGTGAATTTGTGTTAGTAGTTTCATTGTTAATGTATTAAAGCCTTCAGTTCTAAAGCCTTGTTTCCGGGTGCTCATTGAGGTGCATCAATTTAATACATTAACTGAGAATATGGAACAGATCCTAAAACCGGATCGTCTGACACTGGACCCACGTGCGGTCGGTGCAGCTAACACGTTCGAACATTGGTGGAAGTGCTTCGAGGACTACCTGGCAGCCTCGGTAGCTATCACTACAGACAGTGATAGACTCCAGGTCCTCCACGCAAGGGTAAGCGACACGATTTACCTAGCCATTCGTGCAGCTTCCACTTACCAGGGTGCCGTCGAGCTCCTAAAGAATAGGTACATTACGCCACCCAACGAGATTCACGCTCGTTATCTCCTCGCTACACGACGTCGGCAGTCGGGCGAGACCATAGAAGACTACGCCAATGAACTCCTGCAGCTTGCCAGGGGTTGTGACTGTAAGGATGTCTCCGCCGAGCAGTACATGCAAGACCTCGCCCGAGACGCGTTCGTAGCAGGGGTAGGGTCCTCGTAAATTATTAGAAAAGGGGAAACTCAACTTGACCCAGGCAATGGGGATGGCCGTGAGGTTGGAGGCGGCGTCGAAGAGCTTGGCGCTGTACCCCGAGGACCACGTGCAGTCAACGTGGTTGGAGCAAGCTCTGCTCCCTCCTCGCCCCGCGAACCCGCGCTCCCAGATCGATTCGACAACGGCGGCAGCTCCAGGTGGCCAGCGATGCTATTTTTGCGGTGGGGCTAAGCATCCACGGCAGCAGTGTCCGGCAAGAACGGCAATCTGCAGCCAGTGCGGTAAAAAAGGCCACTACAGCAAAGTCTGCAGGTCCAAACCTAAAAACGGCAGTGCAGCTTGTAACCCTCCAGAACGGAGACCATCTCCTTCGGTGCTGCAGTACCCACGAGGTCCGACCACGTGCGATCTCAGGACGGCGCCATCGTGGCAGACAGAGGAGGAGGAAGACCACCAGGAGTCGCTGCGCTTGGAGCCCTCGGCCACATGCGATTCATGGGGGCGGCCATCATGGTCCACGACGACTAGGAGCGACCAGCAGGGGTCCTCAGCATCCACATCGGCAGCATGCAGCAGCGACCAGCAGGGGTCCTCAGCATCCACATCGGCAGCATGCAGTGACGCCCAGGGGCCAACGGTGGCGTCGATCTCTCTGGATCAGACCAGGCATTTCAGACTGGAACATTCTATGATGGAGGTAAAGGTTAGTGGCAGAACTGTGAATTGTCTGTTTGACAGTGGGAGCACCGAAAGTTTCATACACCCTGAAACTGCTAAAAGGTGTGGACTCCGGGTTCTCCCTGCCAAACAGACAATTTCCATGGCATCACAGTCCCGGTCTGTACCGATCCAAGGACGATGTATGGTAACTCTTGAGGTACAGGGCACAGTTTACGAGCAATACAGGCTCCTTGTGCTACCTCACCTTTGCGCGCCAATTCTCCTCGGACTAAACTTTATGGCCCACATGAGGAGTGTGATCCTACAGTACGGTGGGCCACTCCCTTCACTGGCAGTAGGGAACCAGCCGCAGCCTCCAAATTGCCCAAAGCGCCCCGCGTGCAATCTATCCACCCTGAAGATCACGACACCATCCCTTTTTAAAAATCTGGTACCTGGCTGCAAGCCCATCGCTACTAAAAGTAGGCGTTACAGCGCTGAGGACCGGATCTTTATTAGATCTGAGGTTCAGCGGCTCCTCAAGGAAGGGATCATACAGGCCAGTGCTAGTCCGTGGAGAGCGCAGGTCGTGGTAGTCAAAAGCGGGAACAAACCTCGGATGGTCATCGACTATAGTCAGACCATTAATAGATACACGCAGCTGGATGCGTATCCTCTCCCGCGCATTTCTGATATGGTCAATCAGATTGCGCAGTACCGAGTGTTTTCTACCATAGACCTTAAGTCCGCCTACCATCAACTCCCCATCCGCCCAGAGGACCGACAATATACGGCTTTTGAGGCGGATGGTCGTCTATACCAATTCCTCAGGGTTCCATTTGGTGTCACCATTGGGGTCTCGGTCTTCCAGCGTGCTATGGACCGAATGGTGGACCAGAACGGGTTGCGGGCTACCTTCCCGTACCTGGATAACGTCACCATCTGCGGCCATGACCAGCAGGACCACGACACGAATCTCCAACACTTTCTACGCACTGCATCTCGCCTGAATCTGACCTATAACAGGGAGAAGTGCGTATTCCGTACGCGTAGGTTAGCCATCCTCGGATACGTGGTGGAAAACGGGGTCATTGGCCCTGATCCAGACCGTATGCGCCCCCTTACTGAACTTCCCTTGCCCGCTAGCACGAAAGCACTGAGGAGATGCCTCGGGTTCTTTTCGTATTATGCACAGTGGGTCCCCAACTACGCGGACAAAGCTCGTCCGCTCATTAAGTCCACGACCTTCCCACTTACGCCGGAGGCCCAATTGGCCTTCAAGGTTTTGAAAAGCGACATCTCGAAAGCCACGATGCACGCGGTGGATGAATCCATCCCTTTCCAGGTGGAGAGTGATGCATCGGACTTCGCCCTAGCCGCCACACTAAACCAGGCAGGCAGGCCCGTCGCGTTTTTTTCCCGCACCCTTCAAGGCCCAGAGATTCGGCACTCAGCGGTGGAAAAGGAGGCTCAGGCCATTGTGGAGGCAGTCAGACACTGGCGCCATTACCTGGCAGGTAAGCGGTTCACCCTGATCACGGATCAACGATCCGTGGCGTTTATGTTCAGTAACACGCAGAGGGGCAAGATCAAGAACGATAAGATCTTGCGGTGGAGAATTGAGCTCTCCACCTATAATTACGATATTATGTATCGTCCAGGGAAGCTCAATGAGCCCTCGGATGCCCTCTCGCGCGGAACATGCGCCATCATGCAGGAGGACCGCTTGAAGGCTCTCCACAATGATCTGTGTCATCCTGGAGTCACCAGACTCTACCACTTCATAAAAGCCCGCAACCTACCCTACTCGGTGGAGGAGGTCAGGTCAGTTACTAGAAGTTGTCGGATTTGCGCAGAATGCAAACCACACTTTTATCGACCAGACCGGGCACATTTGGTCAAGGCCACTCGCCCTTTTGAGAGGCTGAGTGTAGATTTTAAGGGCCCCCTTCCCTCAACGGATCGGAATGTCTATTTTCTTAACATAATAGACGAATTTTCCCGGTTTCCGTTTGTTTTCCCCTGTGCGGACACGTCGACTGCCACCGTCATCAAGGCATTCAGTGAGCTTTTTACCCTGTTCGGGTACCCCTGCTATATTCATAGCGACAGGGGCTCGTCGTTCATGAGCAACGACTTGAGGCAATTCCTGCTCTCATTCGGGATTGCCTCTAGTAGAACCACGAGCTACAACCCTAGGGGTAACGGACAGGTGGAAAGGGAGAATGCTACAGTCTGGAAGGCTGTCCTACTGGCACTGAAATCCAAGGGCCTTCCAGTCTCCCGTTGGCAGGAGGTCCTTCCAACTGCGCTCCATTCTATCCGCTCCCTCCTGTGTACGGCAACCAATGCTACTCCCCACGAGAGGATGTTCTCATTCCCTCGGAAGTCGTCCTCGGGGACCTCATTGCCAGCCTGGTTGACGTACCCAGGACCCGTCCTTCTGCGGCGCCATGTGAGGGCTCGCAAGTCCGACCCCTTGGTCGAACCGGTCCAACTCCTCCACGCCAACCCTCAGTATGCCTATGTGGCATATCCTGACGGGCGAGAGGACACTGTCTCCATTAGAGACCTGGCGCCCGCAGGGGACGTAGCAACTCCTGTCGCTCCTATTCCCCCAGTCACAGATCCACTACTCCTCATTACTTCCCCAGACGTGGCGCGGTCAGCACCGGGACCAGTGCATAACACTTTTACTCCCATGTACAGCTTGCCTGAGACTCGGAGATCGGCGCCACCATCATCACCACCACCACCACCACCAAACGTTCCAGGATCCCCTACACCATCGCCTCATCAGGGCCGGCCGGCCCGGGAGTCTTTGAGGGGACAGCCAGATGTTGCTTTGAGAGAGCCACCGCAAGCACCTGCTCCGGTTTCGCAACCGGTGTTGAGAAGATCGCAGCGTCGGTGTGGTCCTCCAGACCGTCTGGACTTGTGAATCCTGTTATTTTTTTTGTCATTGTCTGTTTTCATCCACCCCGCCACCTTTGGTTCCTAAAGGAGGGGTGAATGTGGTGAACCATCGTTGGTTCACCACTGGGGTTGTTATTGTGTTACTGTTGGGCTAGGGTGTTGTTGTTATGGGGGTTGTACTATGTTGTTGGGTTAGGGTGTTTACCTGTCCTAAATGTTATCATGGCACACTCCAGTGGGGTCCCGCCTCCGGTGGCAGGGTATAAGACCCCCTGCTCCGGCAGGACCCCTTCAGTCTGAACGGGTGAATTTGTGTTAGTAGTTTCATTGTTAATGTATTAAAGCCTTCAGTTCTAAAGCCTTGTTTCCGGGTGCTCATTGAGGTGCATCACTTTGCTCCTGTGAATTTTTAGGATTCAGTTCCTCTGATGGTGGAATCTTGTGAGGACCATTAGCAGCTTTGGAGGGAGAAACAGAGTTACTTTTCTACTTGGTAAGCTTCCATCAGAACTTGCAATGGTGTATGTGCGTGTGTGTGTGTGTGAGTGAGTGAGTGAGTGCCATGGAGAGATAGGCTGAGTATTAATATGAGGATACATGTGCGTGTGTGTGCGTGAAAGAGAGAGGGTGAATTTGAGTGTGTGTGTGAGACAATGAGTGTATGTGTGTGGATATGTATGTGTGTGTGAGGATGTGTGAGAAGAGAGGGGTGAATACATTGGTGAGAAAGAGGTGAGGGTGTGGCTGAGAGAGAGTGGTGAGTGTGAGTGAGAGGAGTGTGTGTGAATATGGGAGAAAGAGATGTGTGTATGTGTGAGGGAGAGAGAGGTGTATCTGTTCAATATGCGAATCAGCTTTCCAACATCAATCCTTCCATTTAAAATGACAAAAGGTAAGAATGCAATATTTTATAATAATAGAATCTTTTAATTATTGCCAGATTACCCACTCCTCAAATGGGTACTGCTTCCAGGGGTGAATGTTAAGGGGCCACGGGAGGGTGGCTTGGCCAGAGGTTCATATGAGGGGACATGGCGAACATATTTGTGTCTGTATGCCTCTTCCTAATTATTAATATATGCAGAGATATCGCTAGAAAAGTCTTGTTTACATTTGATTTCCGTGTTTGCACCTATTTTGCAGTAAAAATGGGATGTCAACATTGTGAGAATGTTTGCGGTTCCCTGGTGCTTTTTGCAAGGTCACTAGGAATTACAAGCTTGAAAAGTTTGAGACTGTCTGTTCTAGATCAAAGGTACACACTCTGCATGAATTATAAACTGCTTTTCACATGCTGCTCTACAACCAGTCTGACCAAGCAACTGGTATCATAAGTTTGTACTACTGCTTGATGGGTTAATAAAGATTTTCCACATAAAGTGGAAACTTATGGTTTGTTTAATGTCATTGATGCTAGACTATGGGGTGAGGATCTCAGAGAGTACTGTGACCCACTGTTTAATAGTCTTGCATTCAGGCTTTAGTGTACTGACAGGAGAAACACTTGTAACAGTATAACTGTGACAGACAGATCTGAGTGACAGGCCACCCTGGGATTCAGACCCAGGACCATCTGGATAGTAAGTCAGTGGTTTTACCATTAGATTGCCTTGATATCTATTTTTCACTTTTATGTATTCATAACCATCCAAACAAGCAATTGCCTCCATTTCAAGTAGATTTCATTTGTTTAGCAATTGGACTGCCATCACTGCAGAAAGTAATGCTTTATCAAGCCTCTGAAACTAAAATAATAGGATATTATTTTCTATCGCTTTGCAGGCTGTGCATTGCAAAGTCATTCACAACTACAAGAGTTGCTGTAATAAGTTCCCAGGAGATGCTAACTGATCATTTAAAAGGCTGTCAGTGCAGTTAAACAGCTGTTGAGAGAGAGCAGGTGATGGCTTTAGCATGTGTGCGGCCGAACATCAGGACTGTGAGAACAGATTCTCAAATATATATATATATGTGTGGCCACAGCTGGGGACTACAGGCTGCACAATGCTCTTGACCGTGACTTCCACAAACCGGACACCTTGCTGAAGTGAGAGGAAAACATTAGGAGAGTTGTTAAGGAAAGAAAAATTAATTAACTAATGAGATGGAAATTGTTGATTCATGATCATTAATAATTGTGAAAATCATGTCAGACATGTAGATGGAAATATTTTCAATATAAAATTGAGATCAATGTTAAGATATCAAGGGTGAAATCAATATGGATGAAGTCTGTAAACTCCAACATTTGTGAACAGATATCACTTAAGTAGCACTTACGTAACAATAGATTAATTTTTTATTGATACCTGTACTACCTGACTGGTAAATGTTTGTCTATTATTTTACGAGAGGTGGGCATTGCTGGCTAGGCCACCAGTTATTGCCCATCCCTAATGCCCATGAGAAGGTGGTATTTGCCACCTTCTTGAACAGCTGCAGTCTATGTGGTGACACCCAAGTACACTTAAATGGGCAGTTCCAAAATTTTGACCCAGAGACAATGAAGGAATGGGGATATAGTTCCAAGTCAGAATGGTGTGTGACTTAGAGTGAAACCTGCAGGTGGTGGTGTTCCCATGCATCTGCTGCCCTTGACCTTCTAGGTGGTAGTGGTCATGGGTTTGGTAGGTCCTGTCAAAGAAGTTCTGTCAAAAATGCCACTGTGCGTCGGTGGTGGAGAGATTGGATATTAAAGGTGGTTGATGGAGTGCCAATAAAGGGGTTGCTTTGTCCTGGATGGTGTCCAGCGCCTTGAGTATTATTCAAGCTGCACTCATCCAGGCAAGGTGAGAGTGTTCCATCACACTCCTGACTTGCATCTTGTAGATGGTGATCATGCTTTCAGGAGTTACTCGCTGCAGAATTCCCACACTCTGACTTGCTCTTGTAGCTGTTGTATTTATAAAGTTGATCCAGTTCAGTTTCTGGTCAATGGTAAATCTGAGGAGGTTGATGGTGAGGTTTCAGCAATGGTAATGCTATTGAATGTCAAGGGGAGATGGTTAGATTTTCTCTTTTCAGAGATGTTCATTGCCTGGCACTTGTGTGGCATGAACTTTACTTGCCATTCATCAGCCCAAGCACAGACTGTTTGAGTATCTGAGGAGTAATGAATGGTGCTGAACATTGTGCAATGATCAGAAAACACCCCCACTTCTGATGTTATGTTGGAACAAAGGCCATTGATGAAGGTGCTGAAGATGGTTGTGCTGAGGACTCTACTCAGAGGAACTCTTGCAGCAATGTCCTGGTACAGAGAAGATTGGCCTCCAACAAACACAACCATCTACCATTGATATGATTCCAACCAGTGGAGAGTTTTTTCCCCGATTACCCTTGGATCCGGTTTTGCTAAAGCTCCTTGTTGTCATTCTTGGTCAAATTCTGCCTTGACGTCAGCTCTTTTATCCATATTTGGACCAAAGCTGTAATGAGATTGGGAGCTGACTTGTCCTGATAGAACCCAATCTAAGCGTCAGTGAGTAGGTCGTTGCTGAGTAAGTGCCGCTTGATAGCATTGTTGGTGACACTTTCCATCACTTTACTGATATCAAAAGTAGACTGATAGGACGGTAATTATTATCTTGCTTATACGCTAAGCTTTTAATTAAGTTAAATATATCCAGTTTCAAGAAAACCTTTCAACTAGTTTTATATTTAAAATAAACAATCACTTTAAACATTGGCCCAAATCTTCTGAACAGTGTCAGAGCTGCTTTGTCCAACGCTGATTTCACTGAAAACTGCCCATTACTTGGATGTGACTTTTCCAACCAAACATCCAATCCATGATGCAGAAGAACTTCCATAGTGCAGGAATCCAGGGAGAAGGCAATGTAGAGAATCAGCTCACAAGGCACATACCCTTTTTACGCATTAGCTGCCATATTGTGCTAAGTGTTTAAAAGTCCCAAATTTAGTGAATGTACGTACATGATTGAGTGCATTGGGTGAGTAAATTGTTGAATGTGAAAGTGGTAGAGTGGGTGAGGTAAGTAGGGAGGGTGAAAGTGGATGAGGTTGTAGATGGGTGAGATGGTAGGGTGGTAGATGTGTAGTGTAGCAGATGGGTAGGCTGGCAGGTGGGTGAGATGGTAGGGTGGCAGATGGAAAGGGCGGTATGTGAGTAGGGTGGTAAATGGGTGAGGTGGCAGGGTGGCAGATGTGTTGGCTGGCATGTTAGCAGGTGGGTAGGGTAGAAGGTAGGTAGGGTGGCAGGTGGATGCACCAACAGGATGACAGGTGAGTAGGATGGTAGGTGGGTGAGGTGATAGGTTGGCAGGTGAGCGGATGGTAAGTGGCTAGGTTGGCAGGTGGACTGGATGGTAGGAGGTGAGGTGGGTCAGGGAATTGTCAGGTTGGGTCAAAGGGATGTTGGTCATCGGATGGTGGAGTGAGTCATTTCAGGTCAGGGGTGGTAGGGATTAGTCAGGTTTAGTCGGGGAGTAGTCAGGAGGCAATTATCCAGGACCAGAAACAGAAAATGCTGGAGAAATTCAGCAGGTCTGACAGCATCTGTGGAGAGAGAATAGAGCCAACATTTTGAGTCTGGATGACCCTTTGTCAGAGCTGAAAACAAAGAAAATCAAACAAGGTTTATATTATGACGCTGGAGGGGGGGGGGTGGGCTGTAATTGGATAAAGGGAATGTAAATGGTGATGATAAAGGCTGAGAAAGGTGCTAAAAGCATCCATTAAGTGATCAGAATGTGTGAATGGCAGAACAGAGGTACAGATTGTTAGGAGGCTACCTGAGGAATGTGGCAGTTGGCATTAGGCTAGGATTTTCCTGTCTAATATTTCCCAGGTAATCATCCAGGTAAGTAAATTGGAATCATTTGAAATCTCCATTTTTAACTCAGAATCAGAGACTTTTTGGAGGGTTCCAGGAAACAGGGGAATCAGAAGTTCAAACTTGGCCAGCAATTCCCATGGAGTCAGTGAGCTGGGACTTCTGTGGGGCCCTATAGTGAATCTTTTGGGGGATATGTCTGGTGTCTGACAATCCGGAGACCAGAATATCTGGGCCATTGTTTGAGTACTACAGCAAAGTAATAAATAAGGAGTTCCAAGATTCTGGAACTGATTGCTAGTTTTATAAAGCAGAAGAATTGTTTGCTTCAGAGCTATAGACCTGAAGGCATTACATAACACCAAAACAATTTCTAATGATGATAACAGATATCACACCAGTCTCCATCACTAATTCAGTCTCTCTTTCTGATGGGTAAGTTACAGTGTCAGCTCTCTAACCCTGAAATCCTCCTGTATGTAATTGTGTTGTACTATGACGAACACATAGTGGTTAATTTTTTGGGGATATGAGGTGTATATTGAGTATTATTATGGCTAAGTCACATTTTACAGTGTGAATTGCAGTCAATAATCATAACAACCCTGATAGACAATCATCCATGAAACCGATAATTAACTGATGACATTATATCGTTAATGATTTGTAATTATTTGTTTCAATGAAAAATACATAAACATAACTTCAGATTTACCTCCATTGTCCATATTCTGTGAACAGAATAGTCACAAAATTACTGCATATCTGTATACATGTGATTAATAAAAGAATTATAATTTTATTATATAAGTTTCAAAAATGTAAGGAATCTTTATTATTTACAAATGGGCCAGCTTGGTTAAAGGACTGTACATAGTGCAGTTAAAGAAAATATAACGAATACTATAGGCTTGGAAATGGTATTTCATTGAATAGTGATTACTTCACATATGGGGAACAATTTCTTAGTGTTGATAACAATGAAATGATCATGAACTAGGAGGACAGAAAACAAAAGCATAGAACACAGGTCTATTTCTTTTTTTCCTTTTTGCTCTGTCTCCCTCAGGTTTCCCTCTGATCCTACAGCTATCGGAGTGTTGCTTACTGGGAGCAAGTGGTGTACCACAGAACCATAGGATTTCTACAGTGCAGAAAGAGGCCATTTGGCCCATCGAGTCTGCATCAACTCTCCGAAAGAGCATCCCACCCAGGCCCTCCCCTCTGCCCTATGTCCGTAATTTATCAATTAGCATGGCCAATCCACCTAAACCTGAACATCTTTGGACTGCAGGAGGAAACCGGAGCCCCAAAGAAAACCCATGCAGACACAGGGAGAATGTGCAAACTCCACACAGACAGTGAATTTGGAGCTTTTCCAGTAGCAACAATTGCCTTCTTCACCTCCAGCACTAAAATTGATAGCTAAGGAATCCCTGGAAATAAGATGCAATAAAAAGTGTTGTTTTTCAGCCAGACCACCATAAAAGCATCCTAAAGACGTGGCTGAGAAGGCTGAAGGCTGCATTCTTCAATGACAGTAATGCAAGAAATTGTTGGTCTAGAGATCCCACCACATGCCTCCCCAAACTCGCCACTGCTCTATATTGGCCACACTGGCTCTTGATTTTGATCGGAATGAAGGTGTTTTATTAATAAAGCCCAATGCATATTCTGTTCCAAGATTTAGTTCATGATTACCAGTCTGAACATTGGCTTATGCTTCCTTTCTATTAAGTTCAGTAAACACTTAAGGCCACAAAATTCAGTTACATACTGCTTGCGTTTTTCAGCATTATAGATTCTGTTTGAAGATCAAAATGGTACCCATGCCATGTGTACACAGTTCTGGTGTGAGCCTTGACAGACATTATTTTGTGTAAGCCATTAACACGGCCAATAGAGCGGCCACCAGAAGGATGCAAACTGGGCAGCTTGTGGCATGTAACACTAATTTGACTCCAGCGCTGCTATTTTCTACCTGAACCACTCCAGCTGATGCCCTCTCTTTACACAGCTGAACATGCGTTCAAGCAGTAAGAAGGACCTCTCACCAGCACCATTTAAAGTGGTTATCAACTACTTTCAGGTTTGTTGCTAATTGATTTCCACTGAGTGTTGTTGGGTTAGCAAATGTGTTGGATGGTTTATACTATAAGTTAAAGTTGGTGAAGTCTAGACAGAGTGTTGATGAAGGGCTTAGCTCTCATTTCAGGAGTTCTGTTCACATTTGCTCCTAGTCATGGATGCTGTGGTTTCTTTCCCCTTTTGTGTGCAGAGAGAATGAGGAGAAGACGCACAAAGGAAGAGAAGTTACTCAAAGAGCGAAGAGGAGGAAGGGGAGAAAGGATCTTAGCAGGAGGCCTTCTTAATTTCTCCTATCTCACCCTTAGCCAGGAACAGAATGTGCAACATCCCCACTTCATTAAAGAGGTGTTCACTGAAATCTACAAGCAGATCAGCAATCTCAGAGCAGGGTGAGGATAACATTGCCAGTGACTGTATAAGTGACCATGGCTGTGAACTTCTTCATATCGAGAATATTTCAGGCTGGGGCAGGCAACACCTCTATTATCTCACAATTACATCCAATGTGTGGGTTACAGATGCTCTGTATTCAAAGAAAGGGGAACACATTGCATTCTCTCTTACCAGAGAGAAGCAGGCAGAGTGAACATGTAGCTATGCCAGGATCATCAGTATTTTAAGGTGCAGGGTGCCATTGACTATACATACGTCACTTTGCTGGCATCACGTATAAATTCAAAGATGCATTATAATCACAAATGATTGCTTTCCGTCAATGTCCAGCTGGTGTGTGACCATATTCAATGCATCATGTTTGTGCTGGCAGTTCTCATGTTGGCTTTATTCAGTGCCAATCCATCTACCTTCAGTATTTGAGCCACCAGGAGAAGACAGAGGATGGCTAGTGAGTGAGGAAGGCTATCTATCCACTGAGCACCCACCTCCTGACTTTGGTATTCAACCTATGCACATGTGAGCTGTATTTATATAACGTGAGCCATGCTGCCACACCAAATGTCATTGAGCAGGCTCCTTTAGAAAGAAGAAAGAAAGAAACCCTACAGTACAGAAAGAGGCCATTCGGCCCATTGAGTCTGCAACGACCACAATCCCACCCAGGCCCCCATATCCCTACATATTTTACCCGCTAATCCACGCATCCCAGGACACTAAGGGGCAATTTTAGCATAGCCAATCAACCTAACCCGCACATCTTTGGACTGTGGGAGGAAACCGGAGCACCCGGAGGAAACACACGCAGACACGAGGAGAATGTGCAAACTCCACACAGACAGTGACCCAAGCCGGGAATCAAACCCAGGCCCCTAGAGCTGTGAAGCAGCAGTGCTAACCACTGTGCTACCGTGCCGCCCCTGAACAGTTGAGCTCCACAGTACTCACCAGAGGGAGTGTCAAGGTTCTGCTATATCCTGCACAACCTTGCCATCATGAGGGCACAACCCTTGCCACCAAGCTCACGGTGAACAGTTCAGGAGGTGGAAGAGGAGGAAGCAATCAATGCAACTTCTTCCCTACCAAGCTGCCCATGACCAGCTCTTCCGACTGTGGTTCCAGTGAACACAACCTCAATTCCCCACTCACCAAGAGTCCCACACAATACCAGCCCTCTGCTATTCATCTAAACAGCATCCTCCTGGCAAGAATGTTGAAGTAAAACCACAACAAAACAAGCGAACTATCTTTATCAAACAAACCATCCAATACAAAATGTCAACTAAACACTCGAGTTTTTGTTCTTGATGCCCATATTGCGGATACCTTTGCCTGTCCTATTGTTCCTAGGCAGTGTTACTCAGTGACTTCTGCATAGCTGCTGGAAGGCTGCTGACTTTTAATGGGGGAGACTGCAGCTACTTGCAAGATGACCCTGTGCAACTCTGAACTGTGCAACTGCAGACCATATTGTCTCAGTAGAAATGGCAACAGTTGGTCTGACAGCCAAAAACAAGGGCACTGGCGGAATGGCAGTGATGGTTCCCAGCCTGAGAGAGTACAGCAGGATCATGAACCACAGAGTCACTGTTACTTCCCTGGGGCAGCCCTTCAGTAATCATAGTAATTTGTTGGAGGACATATTGATGGACTGCTATGAGAGCCTCTTTGATACGGTGCCCATAGTCACGATGACAGTTGTTTGAGCTCACATGGCAACATGCTGAGCTTCCATGACTTCAGTCCAAACCTTTCCTGCAGCACTCAGATCTTTAGTGACTTCTGCTTATGATACAATGGAAGCTGCGGCATTGGCCATCACCATTGTATTATAGTTGTGTCCACAAGTGCGATAATGGATTTATCCACCATTTCCACGCTGGGAAGGATGGACTCTTGGCAAAGCCACATGCAAGGTTGGTGCTGGGATTCATGCTCCTTAAAAGTGACACCAGATGTTCTGGCAAGCCCGACGATTCCCTGTTCATGCCCATTTGCCTTTTTCTATACACCACCCAATACTCGAGCCCTCATTTGATGCTTCTGCAGCAGAACTCAAGTGTGACCTCAAACTGGCATCTGCACTACTCTTAACTGATGCCCTCTGGGCTACTTATGCCTAACGTTCCTCCAAGTATAGACTTTGCCTCTAAATCGAGCCTCTAAGATACGCAAAGCATCAGTATCTGAGCTGGTGGCTGAGAGCATGGGATCAGGTGACAGTTTTTCTTTATCATCAATCTCTTCTTCCTTTTCCATAGAATCATAGAATCCCTACAGTGCAGAAGGAGGCCATTCAGCCCATCGAGCCTGCACCAACCACAATCCCACCCAGGTCCTATTGCCATAATCCCACGTATTTACCCTGCTACTCCCCTGACACTCAGGGACAATTTAGCGTGGCCAATCAACCTAACCAGCACATCTTTGGAGGAGGAGGAGGAAACCAGAGCATCCAGAGGAAACCCACGCAGACACGGGGAGAGCATGCAAACTCCACACAGACAGTGACCCAAGGTTGGAATTGAACCTGGGTCCCTGGTGCTGTGAGGCAGCAGTGCTAACCACTGTGCCACCCCACTTATTGCTCTGTGCCAGAATCAGACAAGGTTGCAGTTTTTGGGTATCTGAAAGGAGAAGGGCACCAGGGTAAGGTTGTGGTGAAGAGAAGAGGGATACCATCTGCAGCTTCTAAATCTGAAGTGATTATGGGATGAAGGGAAAGTGGGAATTGGAATGAAGGATTAGGTATGAGGATACTGTTATCTTCAATTCTTTTCAGCCCCATCACTGACCACAATCTTAGTGATGGCAACCCAAATTATGGTGAGGAAATAATGTAGCTAAACCTGCCCCCCGCCACTTAGGTCCTGCTGCTTTCAGTTATGTGCCACATTGTTCTGCAAGAAAGAGGCAAGTGTATCCATGAGCGTGATGCAATGTACTTTGCTGATGTGGCCATCATAGTTGAATAGCCTGCATTGAGTACGCAAGCTGTGCAATGAGCCGTGCCAATTGTGAGATGAACTGATAAAATGTGAGGTGTTGATAGGGATAGGTGGTTGGTAAGTGAAGGGGGCCATGACAAATTGAGCAGTGTGGGAGGTGAGCGGCTCATTTGAAAGTATATGTCCTTTTGAAGATACATTCACTGACCTTCACCACTTGTATGTGGTCATGAAACATCTTGCTGCACGGCATCCAGGCCCTCAGGGCTAGACTGCTGGCATTGGATGTGATGGCTGTATCCTCTAATTGACTTGACCCTGGAAGGCCTCTTGGACCCTGGGAATAGAGAACTTCTCCCCTCCTATCCACCTCCAGCAACAAGACCCTAGTGCTGTGTCGGAGAATACTGGAGCATATTCTTTGCCACTTTTATGACATTCCCAGGTCAAACTCACTCTTGGAGTAAATTCCAGCATCTGGTTCAGTCAGAGTGAACCAAATCGTACAGATTAACTTTATTGTGTGCAGGCTGACTTTAATTCCTGCTAACCGCTCACAATTCTGCACTCCTGTTCAGGTGTCTAGGCACTCAACATCATTTTTAGTGCTGAGTTTCATATTGTAAAAGCATAAATGAGTTGGCAGCATCAAATTTATTTTCTGCCTGCATCAGGACAAGCAAGTATCAGCTAATTGTACCTTGCAATCCACCAGCCTGTTTTCAGGGGCTTTGCATTTTGCCTGCTAAGTTTCAAATGCGAAGGGAAAGGAAGCATGTTAATTACAGTCTGAACTTCCTTTTATTCACATGCAAGCCCTGTCTAAGCTTTAGGAGGGCCGATGGGCCTGTTTCCTGTGTTGTACTGTAGTGACAGTTTGGGTGCTGGCAGGGCCAATCAGGTTCTGATTTAGGACACTTCCCCCCTTACTGGAATGGGCTCCCAGCACATGGGAAATGTGCACAGAAAATGAGACTTCAATTTTGGTTGTCTTCCAGTCAGAAAATCTATTTGGCCAGCAACCTTGTAGGGAGTTCACAAAAAAAAGCTGTTGGCTGGAGTTGGAGCTTATTGTGGGAAAGACTCCCAGCTTTCAGTCCAATGCATCAGAGGAGCTGCACCTCTAGAAGCCAGGTGTCCGGGATGATGTTATCTAACAAATGAACTTGAGGCTCTGATTCCATCAAATCGTAGAATCCCTGCAGTGTAGGAGGAGGCCCTTCAGCCCATGGGGTCTGCACTGAACACAATCCCACTTGTCCCACCATCATTATTTATTTATTTTATTCATTTGTGGGACATGGGCATTGCTAACTGGCCAGCATTTATTGCCCATCCCTAGTTGCCCTTGGAGGGCAGTTCAGAGTCAACCACATTGCCGTGGCTCTGGAGTCACATGTAGGCCAGGTTAGGTAAGGACAGCAGATTTCCTTCCCTAAAGGACATTAGTGAACCAGATGGGTTTTTCTGACATTTGACAATGGTTTCATGGACACCAGTAGATTCCAGATTTTTTTTTACTGAATTCAAATTCCATCATCTGCCATGGTGAGATTTGAACCCAGGTCCCCAGAACATTAGCTGAGTTTCTGCATTAATAGTCTAGCGATAATACCACTAAGCCATCGCCTCTCCATGATTGTTTTCTCCCAGAGAAGATTGGAGCTCGCAGGCAGTGCAGGTTGGGAAATATTAATCCCAGAGCCCCAAAGCACTGAGGACAGAATGGAAATCTCTGCTGCTTGTAGGTGACATCATTGGAACCTTGGCAGCCACTGAATTGAACTCTCAATCCAGGGCATATTTCCAATGCAGGCACATTGCAGTTTATATTTGCAACCTTGATAGAGTTTAATTTGACACAATTTCAAAGACAGACCTGGTTTTCCTTTTTTTTGTCTTGTTTGGTTTTGGAAGATCACTGACCTTGGGTGTTAGAATATAACCAGTAACAACTTTGTATTGGGTGTAATGTGACCAATGGGAACAAGATGTAAGGGTCAGCTGACCCAGTAAACCATGGAACCAATTACAGAATGATGTAATAGTCAGCTAACCAGCTGGTTCACTATAAATAAGGAACTACGTAGAATTGTGAGGAACTTGGAGTGGCCCAGGGCCAGGTCCCAAGTTTGGAGTAATGATGTTGCTTTATTAAACCCTTTCTTTGATTTATAAGTTGGAATAAGTTTTGTTGTATTTTCATTAGCTGCGTTTTGAAGAGTTCCTTCTGAAGAAACATTGGTAGTAGAGGAAAACCCATCGTAATTTGGTGTTTGTTTTTGAAGAAGCACTACAACCATGGCTGTTTCCAATGCGATTCCCCAAACCACTACATTGTAAACTGTCCGAAAAGATGAAATCGGGTCTTCTGAAACCACATGTGACACCGAATACGTGGAAACTGACAGTGACGAAGAGAAGGACCAGGAAGGCATTGTTTTGGTGGCAGAAAAGTTGAGTCCCATAATGAGCGTCCTGATGATAGACTCTTTCAACTGTGCTGTTTTAAATAGTGGATGTACATCCACTGTCTGCGACCAAGATTGGCTAGATTGTTATTTAGGGTCTCTTGATCATGAAAACTGAAAGAAAATAAAAGAAAACAATAGTTCCACCTGCTTTAGATTTGGAGATGACAACACTCTAACGTCCTCCAAAAGGGCGATACTTCCGTGTAAGATTGCGGGAATCAGTTTATTTATAAGTACAGATGTAGTTTCCAGTGATACACCTTTGTTGTTAAGCAGGTCTGCGATGAAGAAAGCTCAGATGACCATCGATTTGAAACAGGATAAAGCTGTGGTGTTTGGGAAAACTGTGGACCTACATTTTACAAGATCTGGCCATTCTTGTCTTCTTTTAAGTGAACCGAAATTATCAGACCAAAGGATTCATGAGGCATTAGTGTTGCGAAAAGACAATAACATGATGGACAAAAAGATTATTCTGAAATTCCACAAGCAGTTTGGTCATCCAGCACCACAGAGACTGAGAGCACTGCTGCAGGATGCAGGTGTGCTGGACAAAGGATATAATAATCTCATAGAACAAATATCAGCCCAGTGTGAAATTTGCATAAAATATAGAAGGACACCCCCACGTCCAGTTGTGAGTCTACCACTAGCACGAGATTTCAATGATGTAGTGGCGATGGATCTAAAGATATGGGACAAGGACAAAGGCGTCTATCTATTGCACTTTATGGACATGGCCACCTGGTTTAGCATATCCACAGTGATTTACAGCAAAGATGAAATGACCATTATAGATAAAATTATGACCCACTGGATTGGAACAGGATTGGGAGCACCGTCTAAATTTTTGACGGACAATGGGGGCGAATTCGCAAATGAGGAGTTTTAAGATGTGTGTGAAAATTTAAACATTGTAATAATGCACACTGCAGCAGAGAGCCCATTCAGCAATGGCCCCTGTGAAAGGGATCACGCGGTTATAGATGACATGTTGCATAAAATTTTGTCGGATCAACCAGGCTGTAAATTGTATGTTCATTAGCATGGGCAGTGCACGCAAAAAATTTGTTACAAATGGTGGGGGGGCTATAGTCCATTCGAGTTGTTATACGCGATTAATCCAAAGTTGCTGTCAGTTTTAACAGATGCTCCCCCGGCGTTAGAGAGGAGAAGCATTAGCTCCATGTTTTCTGCACACTTAAGCACTATGCATGCAGGGAGAAAGGCTTTCATTAAGGCTGAGGTTTCAGAATGGATAAGAAGGGCGCTAAGGCATCGCATAAGACCACCTTTAAGAAAGGGGATAGGGTCTACTATAAAAGAGAGGGCAACGAAGAGTGGAAAGGGCCCGGGAAAGTGATAGGAATAGACAGCGAGGTAGTTATAGTACAACACGGTAACCAGACAGTGTGGGCCCACTCTTCGAGAGCAGTGGCATTTGGGTATGAATTTGGAGCATCTGACCAAGATACAGAAGTATAGGAGGCACCTTGTACCTCACATGCACATACCCTGAGTTATTATGAGGAGCAGTCAACAATAGACGAGAGGGAATCTGATGATCAACAAAGTACCAGTGAAGCAGGGGATGAAGCTGCTACTTCAAAGTTCAGCTACCCAAAGTAGGCACAGTGGGATCATACATGCCTGAAGGGTCAAGAGATTGGAGGGAGGCCACTATAATCGGGAAAGCAGGAAAGGCCTCAGGAAATTACAAACATGGCTCAACATACAAGAGCGAGGGCAAGAAGCCAAAGCTATAGATTGGGAAAATGAGGTGGACAGATGGAAACAAAAAAAGCGAGACCTAAGCCCTGAGGGTGAGACAGTAAGCATTTGTGAACCCAGTAAAAAGTCACAAATCTGTGACCAAAGGTGTGTCAACAGAGAACAGCGATCTGAGAGTAGCAGCCCTGACAGAAACAGACATGGCAGTAGAGACTGGAGCTTAACGAAGAAGGCTAGGAATCAAACCAATGATAGGAATAGGAGTAGAAGCCCCCATGATAAGGAAGTATTGATAGCTGCAAACAAAATGGAGTTTGCGGAAGTAAGAGAGGCCAAACAAAGGGAGCTGGACAGTTGGAAGGAGTTTGGGGTGTACACCAAGGTACCAGATGAAGGGCAGCCTGCTTTGTCCCATAGGTGGGTTTGCACAGAGAAAGTTTTACAAGATGGAACATATAAAGCTGAAGCCAGATTAGTAGCCCGTAGGTATGAGGAACATTTGGATGGGAGAGACATTAGGGTTGATTCACCCACAGCAGGGAAAGTGACACTGAAATTTTTTTTTGCTGTTCTAGCATCTCATAATTGGATGTATAAATCAATTGATATCAAAGCAGCATTTCTGCAGGACGAAACATTTCAAAGAAAATATTTTTTTGAGGATACCCAAAGGAGCAGGTAACATACAGGGACATTTGTGGAAATTAAATAAATGTGTATATGGGTTAAGTGACGCATTAAGGGTTTGGTATTTCTCTGTACCATCTGTGTTACTGAAGATTGGCTGTGTCCAGTTAAAAGCAGATCCAGCAATGTTTTACTGGAAGGCTAAAGGAAATTTAGCTGGAATTTTTATAATGCATCTGGATTTCCTATGGGGTGGCATAGAAGAATTTGAAAAAAAGATAATTAAGAAGCTGAAAACAAAATTTAAAGTAGGAAGTCAAGCAGCTGGTGCTTTTCGATATCTTGGTCTTGATATCCGACAAAGTACATCTAGTGTAACGATGAGTCAACAGGGATATCTTCCCAGTATTGATGCCATTCCCATCACCAGAGACAGGTCAATGGGAAAAGAGGAACAGGCCAACGAAAAAGAAACAGAGTTGTTGAGGAGTATGATAGGACAGCTGAATTGGCTATGCACACAGACAAGACCAGATGGGAGCTATAATGTCCTAGAGCTCAGAAATATGTTGAAGTGCGCAACAGTCAGAGAGATCTTGCAGGCCAATCAAACATTAAAGTTAAAATTCGAGGAGTGTGTAATTAAATTCCCAGAACTAGGAGAACCAGAAGACATGAAATTGGTTGTGTTTAGTGATGTTTCACATGCCAATCTACCAGATGGACATTCAAGCGGTGCTGGATTCATAATATTCCTGGTAGGTAAGGAAAGAAAATGTTGCCTCTGGGCCTGGGAAGCAAAGAAAATAAAAAGGGTGGTCAAAAGCACATTGACGGCTGAAACCCTAGCGTTAGTGGAGGCGTTGGACATGGGATTATATTTGTCAGACACATTAACAGAATTATTTTTTATGGGCACATTAGGTAAGAAAGTACCAATTGAGTGCTATGTGGACAATGTTCACTCAACAAAAAGTGTAGCGGAAAAAAGATTAAGAATTGATTTGGTAAGAATTAAGCAAATGCTGGAAAACAAGGAAGTTTCCAAAGTTAACTGGGTTGGTGCTAATCTCCAGGTATCCGACTGTTTTACAAAAAGGGGTGCAGTACTGGAAAATTATTAAGAATACTGAAGGATGGTTGTCTTAAATTATTTTGAAAAAATTTTTTTTTTAAAACAAAGGGAATTTGTTAGAATGTAACCAGTGACAACTTTGTATTGGTTGTAATGTGACCAATGGGAACAAGATTTAAGGATCTGCTGGCCCAGTAAACCATGGAACCAATTACAGAGTGATGTAATAGTCAGCTGACCAGCTGATTCACTATAAATAAGGAACTATGTAGAATTGTGGGGAACCTGGAGTGGCCCCGGGTGAGGCCCCAAGTTTGGAGTAACGATGTTTCTTTATTAAACCCTTTCTTTGATTTATAAGTTGGAGTAAGTTTTGTTGTATTTTCATTAGCAGCATTTTGAAGAGTTCCTTCTGAAGAAATATTGGGCAGGTTTGGTTATATATGACTACATATCTTCTGACTGCCTGCTTCAGTCTTTCTGCAGCTCTGTTGCTTCACTTTGGATAGACTTCCATTCAACGACTATGTTCTAATAATGTTAACTTTGGTGTAACTTTTGGTGCATACACCTTGGTTAGTGGTACATTTGGCTTGTTGGATGATGAGCAATCAAATCTGTTTCTATAGTATCACAGGCATGGCGTAGCCATACAGCACCTGTGCAGTAATATGATGTGATCATGTTTCATCTGGCACTCTAGAACAAAGCTGTACGGAAATATTGCACAACAGGTCCACATGCTTTTATTTCCTCATTGTACATGGACTGTTGTTTTGGGGATAGGTTGTGAAGGGTTCTAAGTAATAGTATACACAGAGCCAGTGAAAATCAGTGTGCATGGGTGGAATGTGTTCTCTGTTAATGCAGGATGCAACATGAGTACTTTCATTGATGGGCCATTGGTACAAATGGCAAAAGGTGCTCCTTTCTCAAAGTAGATTGTAATCACTGAATTTTCCCACTTCAGTCAGGTACTAGTGAATGCTCAATGTTCCTGAAGCCGTACTTTAACAAAAGAACCAGGAAAGGAGAAATAAAAATTGGTGGCAAAGAAAGAAAATCTTCACTTTGTCTGAGATAGCCTCCTTAAAGAATTGACTTTGTCTTAGAAGACAGGTTTGTGCGATGTTAATAGAATAGATTTGTTTTTAATTCATTACCCACGGGGTGAGGAGGGTGGGGAGGTGGGAGGGGGTCAGTTAGATAACAACACAGCTGCCATGCCACCCAACTGGTAAGAAGTTCACACTGGCACTCACACCCCTTTCCTAGACCCTGCCAACCTAACCCTGGTGAGACTTCAAACTCACCCTCTTGGCTCCTCTTCAGGGGATTTGCTGTGGTCCCACAGTAATCACTGATCCTGGGGATGCTGCTGGGACAGGAGAGCTGCTGCCCATCTGATTGGCTGGCATGATCTTACGAGCCTCGGGTGGGCGTGCCGTAAAATCAAGGCTTAAGTGTCCAGCTAGCGTGAAAATGGGAGAGTTCCTGATCTGTTTTTTTGGGTGAGCTTTCACACCCAATCTTACGTACTTAGTGTGGTGAACCATCGTTGGTTCCCACCAGGTAGTACTGAGCCAGGGTCTGGCCAGTACTATGAGTCTGTATATATGTTGCTGTTGGGGTTAGGGTTGGGTTGTTCTACATGTTACTGTTGGGGTTAGGGTTGGGCTGTTCTACCTGTAATATAGTTATTATGGTACATCCCAGTCGGGCTCCGCCTCCTGGGAGAGGTATAAAGGTCACTGCTCTGTCTGGGACCCTTCAGTCTGGGATCGTGTATTATATATGGTAGCTCTATTGTAGTAGTCAATAAAAGCCTTTATTTCCTCGAGCATCTCTAGCCTCGTGAGTTATATCGCGCATCAATTTTATTGACTACTAATTGAACTCTCGTCGTTAAAAAAAAAAGAAAACGATACAGAGAGCATGGAGCAAATGTTAAAACCCGAACGTCTTACACTGGACCCACGTGCGGCGGGCGCCTCCAACAACTTCGACCACTGGTTGAAATGTTTTCAGGATTACCTCGAAGCCTCCGCAGCGGTCACCACAGACGACGACAGACTCCGGGTCCTCCATGCGAGGGTAAGCGACGCTGTATATTTAGCGATTCGTGCGGCCACCGACTACAAAGGGGCCCTTGAGCTTCTTAAGAAGCGCTATATTAAACCGCCAAACGAGATGCATGCTCAATATCTCTTAGCCACTCGACGACGGCAGCCCGGCGAAACGACGGAACAGTATGCGTGCGAGCTCCTACAGCTAGCCAGGGGCTGTAACTGCAAAGCAGTGTCGGCAGACCAGAACATGAACGACCTCGCTCGAGATGCGTTTGTGGCGGGAATCGGATCATCTTATAACCGACTTCGGCTGTTGGAGCAAGGTAATCTCGATCTCACTAAATCTATAGAGCTAGCGGATACACTAGAAACGGCCTCCGAAAGCCTGGCAATGTATCCCGAAGACCACGTGGAGACAGCGTGGCAGGAGCAGTCACAGACCCCACTTCGTCCAGCGGGTCCGAAAAGCTGCGTGATGGCGTGCCCACCCTTGGGCCTGACGATGGCAGCAGCTCCAGGCTGCCCACAGTGTTACTTCTGTGGGGGAGTGAAGCACAATCGGCACTGATGTCCTGCTAAAGCGGTGTTGTGCTCCGCCTGCGGCAAGAAGGGGCATTATTCGAAGGTATGTCGATCCAAACTTACATCCAGGAACAGCAGTGCGGTGTGTGACTCCCCGGAGCCGGGTTCCTCGTCGTCGGCATCATCAAGGGTTTCTTCCACGTGCGAGGCCAGGACGTCGCCATTCCTGACGACGGAGTCGCAAGAGACGCGCGACCACCAGGGGTCGCTGATTTTGGCGCCATCGCCCACGTGCGACCTATGGGAGCAGCCATTTTGGTCGGCACCGACCATGAATGACCAGCAGGGGCCGCCATCATCCATCTCTGCTGCCTGCAGTGGCGCTCACGAACCAACAGTGGCATTGATCATCCTGGACCAGGCAAAGCCTCACAGACTCGACAAGTCCATGATGGACATACAGGTAAACAAACGCACGATTTATTGTCTGTTTGACAGCGGGAGCACGGAGAGCTTTATTCACCCAGACGCCGTGAAGCGGTGTGGCCTCCAGATCCAGCCTGTCAAGCAGACAATTTTGATGGCGTCAAGGTCCCGGTCGGTCACCGTGCTAGGGAGTTGCGTGGTAAATCTAACGGTGCAGGGCACGGTTTACGAGAGCTTCAAGCTCCTGGTGTTACCGCACCTTTGCGCGCCAATACTCCTCGGACTAAATTTCATGGTCCACTTGAAGAGTGTAACCCTACAGTACGGTGGGCCACTCCCTCCGCTTTCAGTGGGAGACCCGCAGCCTCCAAATTGCCCAACGCGCTCCACCTGTAGCCTCTCGACGCTTAAGATTACCACACCCTCCTTATTCCAGAATCTCGTGCCAGGCTGCAAGCCCATCGTGACTAAGAGTAGGCATTACAGCGCTGAGGATCGGATCTTCATTCGATCTGAGGTTCAGCGGCTCCTCAAGGAAGGGATCATACAACCTAGCGCTAGTCCTTGGAGAGCGCAGGTCGTGGTGGTCAAGAGTGGGAACAAACCCCGGATGGTCATTGACTATAGTCAGACCATTAACAGATACACGCAGCTGGATGCGAATCCCCTCCCGCGCATTTCTGACATGGTCAACCAGATTGTGCAGTACCGGGTGTTCTCCACCATCGACCTAAAGTCTGCCTTCCACCAGCTCCCCATTTGCCCAGAGGACCGACAATACACGGCTTTTGAGGCGGATGGTCGCTTGTACCATTTTCTAAGGGTTTCTTTTGGAGTCACCAATGGGGTCTCGGTCTTCCAGCGTTCTATGGACCGAATGGTGGACCATAACAAACTGCGGGCTACCTTCCTGTACCTGGATAACGTCACCATCTGCGGCCATGACCAGCAGGACCACGATACCAACCTCCTTAGATTCCTACGCACTGCATCTCGCCTGAATCTGACCTACAACAGGGAGAAGTGTGTATTTTGCACGTGCCGCCCAGCTATCCTTGGATACGTGGTGGAAAACGGGGTCATTGTCATTCCCTGCTCTGATCCAGACCGTATGCATCCCCTCCTCGAACTTCCCCTGCCCACTAGCGCAAAAGCACTGAGAAGATGCTTAGGCTTCTTCTCTTACTACGCACAGTGGGTTCCCAATTACGCGGACAAAGCCCGTCCGCTCATCAAGTCTACCTCTTTTCCCCTCGCACCAGAGGTTCGTTTGGCCTCTGAAAAACTAAAAGCCGACATCGCGAAAGCCACGATGCACGCTATCAATGAGTCCATCCCCTTCCAGGTGGAGAGCGATGCATCTGATTTCGCCCTGGCCGCCACACTTAACCTGGCGGGCAGGCCCGTCGCCTTTTTTTCTCGCACCCTCCAAGGCCCCGAAATTCGACATTCAGCGGTGGAAAAGGAGGCCCAGGCCATTGTGGAGGCCGTCCGGCATTGGAGCCATTACTTGGCGGGAAAACGGTTCACCCTGATCACGGACCAGCGGTCCGTGGCGTTCATGTTCAATAACACGTTACGGGGCAAGATCAAGAACGATAAGATCTTGAGGTGGAGAACCGAACTCTCCACCTATAATTACGACATCATGTATCGTCTAGGGAAACTCAACGAGCCCTCGGATGCCCTGTCGCGTGGAACACGCGCCAGTATGCAGGAGAATCGTTTGCAGGCTCTCCACAATGACCTCTGCCACCCAGGGGTCACTCGGCTCTACCACTTCGTAAAAGCCCGGAATCTACCCCACTCGGTGGAGGATGTCAGGTCCATAACTAGAAGTTGCTGGGTATGCGCGGAATGCAAACTGCACTTTTACCAACCTGACAGGGCACAACTCATTAAGGCCACTCGTCCCTTCAAAAGACTGAGTGTGGACTTTAAGGGCCCCCTTCCCTCAACAGATCGGAATGTGTACTTCCTTAATATCATTGATGAGTACTCACGATTCCCTTTTGTCATTCCCTGCTCTGATACAACCGCTGCCACGGTGATCAAGGCATTTCGTGATCTTTTCACCCTGTTCGGGTACCCCTGTTACATCCACAGCGATAGGGGCTCGTCGTTCATGAGCGATGACTTGAGGCAATACCTGCTCTCATACGGGATTGCCTCCAGTAGAACCACGAGCTACAACCCTAGGGGTAACGGACAGGTGGAAGGTGAGAATGCTACAGTCTGGAAGGCTGTCTTACTGGCGTTGAAGTCAAAAAACCTTCCAGTCTCCCGTTGGCAAGAGGTGCTCCCTGATGCGCTCCACTCCATACGCTCACTCCTGTGTACGGCAACCAACGCTACTCCCCATGAGAGACTGTTTTCATTCCCTCGGAAGTCTTCCTTTGGGACCTCATTACCATCTTGGTTGACGTACTCAGAACCTGTCCTCCTGCGGCGACATGTTAGGGCCCGCAAGTCCGACCCTTTGGTTGAACAGGTCCATCTCCTCCACGCCAACCCTCAGTATGCCTATGTGGCATACCCTGACGGGCGAGAGGACACGGTCTCGATTCGAGACCTGGCGCCAGCAGGGGGCTTGGAAACCCCTGTCGCTCCCATACCTCCTGTTAGAGACCCCCCAACTATTGTTTCCCCTCCTGACACGGCGCGGGCAGCATCGGGACCATCACTTAACCCTTTTACTCCTGTGTACAGCTTGCCTGAGTCCAGGAGATGGTCGCCACTTCAAGGTGTGTCCGAGCTCAACGGATTGTCACCACCTCAGGGTTAACCGGCCCGTAAGACATTGGAGGAGCCATTGGACACCGCCTTGGGGAGAACGCCACCGCGAGTGCCTACTCCGGTGTCATCGCCGGTGTTGAGGAGGTCACAACGACGGTGCGGTCCCCCTGACCATCTGAACTTATAGACTGATGACCAATTGTTCTGTGTTTTTTTTTGTACCCCGCCGGCCTTTGTCTTCAAAGGAGGGGTGAATGTGGTGAACCATCGTTGGTTCCCACCAGGTAGTACTGAGCCAGGGTCTGGCCAGTACTATGAGTCTGTATATATGTTGCTGTTGGGGTTAGGGTTGGGTTGTTCTACATGTTACTGTTGGGGTTAGGGTTGGGCTGTTCTACCTGTAATATAGTTATTATGGTACATCCCAGTCGGGCTCCGCCTCCTGGGAGAGGTATAAAGGTCACTGCTCTGTCTGGGACCCTTCAGTCTGGGATCGTGTATTATATATGGTAGCTCTATTGTAGTAGTCAATAAAAGCCTTTATTTCCTCGAGCATCTCTAGCCTCGTGAGTTATATCGCGCATCACTTAGTCATTGAAAAAATGGTATAGACTGTTTCTAGCTGTTGCAGGCAGTGGGCAGGGCGGCACGGTGGCACAGTGGTTAGCTCTGCCGCTTCACAGCGCCAGGGACCCAGGTTCGATTCCCAGCTTAGGTCACTGTCTGTGTGGAGTTTGCATGTTCTCCCCATATCTGTGTGGGTTTCCTCCAGGTGTTCCGGTTTCTTCCCACAGTCCGAAAGATGTGCTGGTTGGATGGACTGGCCATGCTAAATTCTCCCTCAGTGTACCCCAACCGGTGCGGGAGTGAGGCGACTAGGGGGATTTTCACAGTGACTTCATTGCCGGGTTAATGTGAGCCTACTTGTGACACTAAAAAATAAATAAACTTTTAAAATTTGCCAGCAAGCCTGTAGAGGGGGCTACTGTGCATGTGCCGACATCTGACTCTGCATATGCTCAATAGTGGTGGCAGGGGTTTGACAGACAGAGAGAGAACTGTCGGGCCTCTACTACTGCTGGCATCCTGATCACAGCCCACCCACCGCAATTGCGGGGGCCTGCAGCTAATTGCGAGCCCCACAACGCATGGACATCTTGCCCCCCACCACACCTCCACCACCCAGACCAACCCCTCCACCCCCCCGATCCAATCCCAGTGCAGAGTGGTAGTGCACCTCCTCCCCCGCCACCCCCCCCCCCCCCCCCCAAATTGGGCTACTCCTGCATGCCCCACCACTTCATGCCCTGCACCCTTTGGGTCCTACCACCTTGATGCCCTGCACCCATAGGCATTGCCCAGGCTAGCACTGCCTAAGGGGCACCCATCCTTGGCCTCCGCCTCTCTGGGAGGCCTCAATAGCCTCCGGTTCCACCAGCAAGGCCAACACAACTGTTCCCTGTTCTTGGAGAGCAGGTATTTTCCTCACCAGGGAGAACCGCTTCCGGTGAGGCCTGAAGACCATAAAGGCAAGTGGACCTGGACAATTGAGTGCTGGGTTCATTAAACACATGGAAATAGTGATTTAAATATATTTAAATAAATTATTCAGCCTCTTGCCCATTTCTGGCAAGAGGCCGACCTCGCCGGAAATCTGGCTCTCAGAAAATCGCGAGAAATCGGGCACGATCCTGATTTCTCGGCTCCAACGTGATTTTACTGGCTCGTTCCGCCCATCGATGGGTGGGGTGAGCCGGTACAATTCTGTCCATAAAGTTAATCCTTTAATATCTAATTGAGACTGTTCAACTAACATCAACTGCATACTGTGACCGGAGGCAGGTGTCCCAATGTCCTTTACAAACATTCTGAAATACCCTGGGATATGACTGACCGACCTCTTAGGAGAGTAACATTTGGTGCTATAGATACCAAACAGGAGCCCTTTTCATTTGTTCATGGGAGAAAATATGGGAATAGACTGAAAAGGATTTGCAAGTGACAGTTATACCCATCATCCTACATGAGGGAACCAGTGGCCTTAACAGGAATACATTTACAATTCCACACAGTGTGCAACACGAGGAATTTAATATAGATTGCTTTCAAACTTAGTTTGGGTTGACCTCTACATAATCATCATTTAGCCCAGTTAAAAATGTATAGAAGTTCCACTTCTGGACGAGCTTGATGAAGTAGGCAACATTTTGAATTTTTATAATCACTCACCAAAATATTAAACTCAATAAAACTGTACTCCAAATGTGTCGTAGTGGAGGTCTGTGGGCAGCCCAACCACATTGCCATATGAGCTAATTCCTTTTCCAATTTCCCTCTTCAGTTCTTGTCTACTCTACTCCAAACAGGAACATGATTCAATGTAGATAGCCTTCTCCTAACTTGTGTATTGTTAGTGTTCTAATTCCCGTTCTAGAAGGCTGAATTTGGTGAGTTGGCACCTTGAGGTGACTGAGCAAGAACTGGGTCTACGATTCTGGCACTGGAGAAAGCAAGGCAGATTTAATAAGGTAAAGTTAGGGAGTTAGAATAGGATGCTGCTTTCTCAGAAAATAGAATACAACAGTGCCAGCTTTCATAGTCTTGGATCCGGGCTCCTGGAATGCCAATGTTAATTTTGCTGACAATATGGGGAATGAACATTGTCAATTCCTAACAGGAGATGTCCTTGTCTCATCTCCATTATAACGACATTTCAATATTTTCCTCCTTCATCATGGACACAACTTATCCAACTTGTAGAAGCAGCATTGGTGTGAAAAGCAATGGAACAGGCCATACATAATACATTTCATGCTCTGCCACCAGTAAAAGGACAACATGGTGCAGAGATAAGTGATAACTATGTGACAGAAGAGAAATGGCACAATGGAGTGTTATCAAAAAAATCTTAATTCACACCAACTGTTTGAATCATTTCAAGTGTGGAAATGCTTAAAACCCTGAGTAAAACATTTCAAAACGTTCTGAAAGACTTAAAATTAGTAACTTAAGTTTTTGAGAATCCAATTATAAATTATTTTAGCTTCATGGTTTAGGCCTTTAGCCAATCCACATATATTTGAGATTTCAACATGCATTATATCTTACCAATTAGGTTAGGAAGTGATTTTTATATTTTTTTCATGGCATGTGGGCAATGCTGACAAGGGGTCATCATTGTTGTACATCCCTAACTGCCTTTGAATTGAATGGCTATCTTGAACATTTTAGAGACAGTTAAAATTGACCACATTGCTGTGAATCTGGAGTCATGTGTAGGCTGAAGAATCCTGTTTCAGACACCATGAAGTAGACTTCCAGTCTGGAGTATGTTAATAGTAAGCCTTTATTAACAACTAATAACTACGTACATATTTGCGTAGATGGTACAATTATGAAGCTGACCCAATTCAAGACCTTTGCCCAACTGTGTCCATCTCCAGACAGATCCAGGCTCTGGGTCAGGTGCCTTCTTGCATCAGTGTGTGGGCATTACTGTCCTCAGTCCCACATGAACCATATATATATCAGACCCTTCTACTACACCACCCCAAGTCTCTTACATTAGTTTAATTCCAAGTCTTAACATTGTTACAAGCCTTATGCATTAACCTTATTGTTACAACCTTAATGCTATTCTAACATTATTGCTATTGCTGTATTAGCATTAACAACATTCTCACTGCTCTATCCCCCACAAACCTTGAAGTTAGATGTTCAGGTGATCTGAAGGCTTTATAACCCTTTCACATCTCGTTTGTCGTTCTGTCAAGAATGTGCTTGGATCTGATGTTGCTTGTTTTTGTTGTTGGCTTGGAGTTTGTTTGGGTGTGGTTTCATCTGTTTCTTCCATTGTTTGGAGTTAACTTACACCTGGTTGGTTTGGCTGGTTAGACGGTGCATGGCTGTTGTTACACTTGATAGTTTCTTGTGGGGTCGATGAAAATTGTATTTATTTGGCAGTATTATTTTTCATAATGCTAAAGTGCAAAGGGACTTGGGAGTCCTAGTCCAGGATTCTCTAAAGGTAAACTTGCAGGTTGAGTCCGTAATTAAGAAAGCAAATGTAATGTTGTCATTTATCTCAAGAGGCTTGGAATACAAAAGCAGGGATGTACTTCTGAGGCTTTATAAAGCACTGGTTAGGCCCCATTTGGAGTACTGTGAGCAATTTTGGGCCCCACACCTCAGGAAGGACATACTGGCACTGGAGCGGGTCCAGCGGAGATTCACACGGATGATCCCAGGAATGGTAGGCCTGACATACGATGAACGTCTGAGGATCGTGGGATTATATTCATTGGAGTTTAGGAGGTTGAGGGGAGATCTGATAGAAACTTACAAGATAATGAACGGCTTAGATAGGATGGACGTAGGGAAGTTGTTTCCATTAACAGGGGAGACTAGGACGCGGGGGCACAGCCTTAGAATAAAAGGGAGTCACTTTAGAACAGAGATGAGGAGAAATTTCTTCAGCCAGAGAGTGGTGGGTCTGTGGAATTCATTGCCACAGAGGGCTGTGGAGGCCGAGACGTTGAGCGTCTTCAAGACAGAAATTGATAAATTCTTGATTTCTCGAGGAATTAAGGGCTATGGGGAGAGAGCGGGTAAATGGAGTTGAAATCAACCATGATTGAATGGTGGAGTGGACTCGATGGGCCGAATGGCCTTACTTCCGCTCCTATGTCTTATGGTCTTATGGTCTTCTCTTTTAGGCTGCCTGGAAACTCACTGAGGCAAGAAGATGACTGAGTAGCATGTTAATCTCTCCTTTTTGTTGTTGATGGTGAGCAACTGCTACCGGGTTCCAGTATCCCTTGTGGTTTTGGCTGGAAGTTGCTGTGTGTGAACAGTGGCTGGTGTGTCAACTGGCCGTATTATCATTGCAGTTAGAGGTTGAGGCTCCTCACACTGTTGATGCAGCTCTGCGACCACTTCCATTGGAGGGACAATGGTAATCTCACATGCGATAGATTGGTTGACCAATGGAGACTTTCCAGGACCCGGAATGATGATGGGCAAACCTGATCCACAAGAAGAAAAGGAAGATCACAGTTAAAATCCTGGAATGATGATGGGAAAACCTGTTCCACAAAAAGAAAAAGATCACAGCTCTTTGTCTTTAAGGACTCGGGACCATGCTGTTCTAACTGGCTAACAACTGCAATAGACTTGGCATTTTCCACTGGCTGGATAAGACAAGGGCAATGCAGGCATCTCTGCTCGGAAGAGAGAAAAGTTGATTGCAGATGATAAACATCAGCTCAAAGATTTGTTTGTCCCCACACCTCAATAGTTCAAGGATCATGTCAAGGACCAGGAGTTAGACCACCCCACCCCCCCCCCCACCCCACCCCCTGCCTCCCCTCCCCGCCCCCGCTCCATATAATGGAGTGTCAGTCATTTGAATTCAATGACCTTGGAGCCATGGTTTCCGTCTGACAGGACTGGCACCTGAATCTAATTTAACATTTATTAGATGACCATTTACCAGGATATCGCCATTCCCACAATAACAAATCATATTCCCTGTCCCCCAAGAAGAATGGCTGTGCATCTTTTGGATCTTTGGTTTCAAACTTGTGGATTAGCTTTAGGTTGTCTGTGCAATGCTGGGGTTTTGACTTGTACTGTTTATTGACGTTGCCCTGTCTGTTGAAGTGGAAGCTTTGGGCTGTACTCCCAGGACACTGATCTTTCCTGTGAGGGTGCTTTGTGCCACAGCGCTGGCAAGCTCACTCTGCTGGCTGGTTCAGGGGTTGTTTTCCCTGACTTGGGTGGCCCTTGCATTTTTGTGACCTGATATGGTGGACCGAGGGTAGGGTTCTGCCCCATGAAGTGTCTCACCCCAATCAGTTTTTCCTTGGCAGAGTATAAATCCTCTGTGCTACCTTTCATGGACATATTCTACTTGCACTTCTGCCAATTGTTTTTGAAAGGCATCGTGCTCTTTAGTGAGAACTTCCACATTCACTTGCCATCATGGTAGATGGAATATAATGTAGAAAAATGTGAGGTTTTTGGTAGGAGGAAGCAATGTGCAGGGTATTTCTTATTTGGTTGGAGATTAGAAAGTGTAGATGTACCAAGGAACTTTGGTGTCCTTCTCAATAAGTCATTGAACGCTAACATGCAACTGCAGCAATCAATTAGGAAGGCTAATGGTATGTTAGTCTTTATTGTAAGAGGATTTAAGTACAGGAGTAGCAAAGTCTTGCTTCAATCGTATAGAACCCTGGTTAGACCACACCTGGAATACTGTGTGCAGTTTTCTTGGGAAGGATATTATTGCCACAGAGGGAGTGCAATGAAGGTTCACCAAACTTGTTCCCAGGATTGTTGGACTGTCCTATGATGAGATATTGTGAAAACTGAGCCTGCGTTCTCCAGAGTTTCAAAGAATGAGAGGTGATCTCATTGAACCTTCAAAACACTTAAAGGGATAGACAGGTTAGATGCAGGTCAGATGCTTCCTCTGGTTGGGGAGTCTCGAACTAGGGTCACAATGTCAAAATTAGGGGGAAGCTACTTGAACGAAGAACAAAGAACAATACAGCACAGGAACAGGTCCTTCGGCCCTCCAAGCCTGCATCGCTCATGTGCCCACTAGACCATTCGTTTGTATCCCTCTATTCCCAGTCTGTTCATGTGGCTATCTAGATAAGTCTTAAACGATCCCAGCGTGTCCGCCTCAATCACCTTGCTTGGCAGTGCATTCCAGGCCCCCACCACCCTCTGTGTAAAATACATCCTCCTGACATCTGTGTTCAACCTTGCCCCCCTCACCTTGAACCTGTGACCCCTTGTGTTCGTCACCTCCGACCTGGGAAAAAGCTTCCCACTGTTCACTCTATCTATGCCCTTCATAATTTTATATACCTCTATTAGGTCGCCCCTCATCCTCCGTATTTCCAGGGAGAACATCCCCAGTTTACCCAATCTCTCCTCATAGCTAAGACCCTCCAAACCAGGCAACATCCTGGGAAACCTTTTCTGTACTCTCTCCAAAGCCTCCACGTCCTTCTGGTAGTGTGGCGACCAGAACTGGACGCAGTATTCCAAATGTGGCCTAACCAACGTTCTATACAGCCGCAACACCATATGCCAACTTTTATATTTTATGCCCCGTCCAATAAAGGCAAGCATGCCATATGCCTTCTTCACCACCCTCTCCACCTGTGCTGCCACCTTTAAGGATCTGTGGACTTGTACACCCAGGTCCCTCTGTGTGTGTCTATACTCCTGATGGTTCTGCCATTTATTGTATAGCTCCCCCTTACATTAGATCTACCGAAATGCATCGCTTCGCATTTATCTGGATTAAATTCCATCTACCATTTCTCCGCCCAATGTTCCAGCCTATCTATATCCTGCTGTATTCTCTGACAATGTTCATCACTATCTGCAGCTCCAGCAATCTTCATGTCATCTTGGGACCAAGATGAGGAGAATTTTTTATTCAGTGCATTGCGAATCTTTGGAATTCTCTATTCTGTGTTCTGAGATGTGGGGAGTGTAAAATAACATGGACAGGATTCCATCTGAGATCCCATTCACCCTAACCTGAATGTGATTTTACGGAGGGACAGCAGGGCCTCAGGAGGGAAACCTGCCTTTGCCCCAATAAAGGTCTTTAAGTAGCCACTTAATGGTCTTTTCCCACGCAGCCTCAATTTTTAGGCTTGTAGGCATTCACTGAACCCACCCTTCCCCACCAACATTAAAAAGCATTTAGACAGTTACAGGGTAAGATGGGTATCGAAGGATATGGGCCAAATGTGGGCAATTGGGACTAACTTAGTGGTAAAAACTGGGCGGCATGGACAAGTTGGTCCAAAGGGCCTGTTTTCATGCTGTAGACCTCTATGACTGAAGGTGGGAAACAGAAAAAAGTTCTCCCCCTCAATCTCTGATGGGAAGCCTCCACTGGAATGTCCCTTCAGACTGGGGACACCCTGCTCACACTGACCAAGACGTCCAGTTCCCCCCATCCCCCCCACATCCCAGTTTACCCCCTGAGAGCAAGATGGTACCATTCACAATGTCCCAGGGCATCCCTTACCCTCCACTCTCCTGGATGCCTGGCACTTGCCAGCACTATGTTCCGAGGACTTGGTCTCAGGCATGATGCTGCAGTAACTTAGTGCCTGGAGGGGCCAATCAGATTGGCTGACAGTTCTCCTTCCAAGTGCAGTTTTTTAAAATTCATTCGTGGGACGTGGGCGTCACTGGCTGGCCAACATATTGCCCATCCCTAGTTGTCCGAGGGCAGTTGAGAGTCAACCACATTGCTGTGGCTCTGGAGTCACATGTAGGCCAGACCAGGTAAGGACGGCAGATTTCCTTTCCTAAAGGATATTAGTGAACCAGATACGTTTTTCCAACAATCGACAATGGTTTCATGGTCATCAGTAGATTTTTAATTTCCTATTTATTTTTATTGAATTCAAAGTCCACCATCTGCCGTGGCAGGATTCGAACCCGGGTTCCCAGAACATTAGCTGAGTTTCTGGATTAATAGTCGAGCAATAATACCACTAGGCCATCGCCTCCCAGTTCTGCCTACTGTCAATGCTCATTAGAGTGTGAAATGTTCCTCACCAACACTCAGGCCATTGAATATGTTTGAAACAGGGGTTGACAGATTTCTAAACACCAATATGGGGATAGTGGGGAAAAGGAACTGATATTGATGACCAGCCATGATCATTTTGATTATATTTATTTGTGGATCCTATGGCCGGAACTTTACCAACCCGCCCACCACGGGAATCAGAGCGGGTGAGGGGCGAACCATGGAAAGGTATGTTAACCTCGGGCAGGGTTTTACGATTTCGGGATGAGCGAGGTTTTAAACCCTGCCCTATATTCCCAACAGAGCTTTTAAGCGATTGGTTTATATTGGATTGGGGGGTCCACATGTATTAGCTATGTTCCCAGCCAAGGTTTTTTATTCATTTTACGAGCCAGCATTATACCCATCTGTAACTGCCCTCCATTCCAGGGGGCATTTGATAATTACTGTGGATCTGACCAGGTAATGATGGCAGATTTCCTTCCGTAAAGGAAATTAGTGAACCAGGTGGGTTTTTACGACAATCATGAAACTTTTAATTTCAGATTTTTATTGAATTCAAATTTCACCATCTGCCATGGTGGGATTGAAACCGGATCCCCGGAGCTTGCTCTGGGTCACTGAATTACTAGTCTAATGACAATACCACTGCCTCCTGGTCATGTTATATTTGATTTGAGACAGCATTTTTGCATTGTGTTTGCTCCCAGTCCAGACCTCACAATTCAGATGAATTTAAGTATCATAGATGGGGAGGTCAGTGGGCCACTCAGGATATTTCTTCTATAAAAATTAATGGGCAGGAAAACCGGCCAAGCTCACTTACCTCCACATCCAGTCTCCTGCTGTACAATACCAGCATGCTAATTTCTGTATGCATGCACAAAGTCTCAAAGTCTCTATCCTTATATTTTTAACTCTATTCACTAGGTAATGTTAATATATGAACAGATTTCTGTATTGGAAGTAGCCAGAAGGAATGATCGAAAGAGAAGGAAAGATTGCTCTGTTCATATTTTTAATGCAATTAATTAATAATGGGATGAGATTTTATTCTTGAGTAAAAGACTCAGCACCAAGACTCTGGGAGGGGTCGGGTGGGGTTGAAGAGGAGAGAGAGAGAGAGAGAGATAGTGCCTCAGATATTTCAATTTTCATTCCAGGGACTGGAGGTGGCAGTAGGCAACGGCTGGAGTTGGGGCCCATCACCCCAGGAAAGAATTTGGCATCAGAGCTGGACTGTGAAAGGCCCACAATGGTACTCCGGAAATCATTCAAGTATTTAATCTCTTGTAAAAACAAGCATTCATAGCCCCACATCAAAGACTTTGGGCCGAATCTTCCATTCCTGCCAGCAGTGAGAAGTTTGGTGGGCAGGAGAACTGAATTTGATATGAGGCAAAAAATCAGTTTCCCAATGACAAGATGAACTTTAGCATATATGTTTCCAGGAGTTTTAAGGAGGTTCAAGCTTCCTAATGAACATGCTCATTCAAAGACCAGTGCCCTGGAAATACCCCTCCCAGTCATAAATTAGAATGGTCACCTTTATGGCAAGCACATAAGCGACATGCAACTGGCAATGTAGACTTTTTCCATGATTAATAGTGAGTTGCTGCTGCATTGTCCTGTTTCTGAAAGACGTGCTGGTTAGGTGCATTGATCCAAAAAGGCGCAGGAATGTGGCAACTAGGGGAATTTCATAATAACTTCATTGCAGTGTTAATGTAAGCCTTATTTGTGACTAATAAATAAACTTTAACTTTTACCTTTTTTGAAGCATAGGTATAGGCTGGCATTTACAGATGCTCTCCAGACTAGGTGGTGGCAGTGCAACGTGCATGAAGGATGACCAAGGAAGGAAGGAAAGACTAGTGGGGAAAGGTGGAGCAGTGACTGACAGAAGTTGGAAGGGGTAGTGCAGGTTGCCCAGGTGCACTTTAAATACAGCACCCGGACCTTTGGACTCCATGACATAACTGCAATTGTGGCAATCTCCAGCATTCCCCTCTACAAAAATTGCAAGTTCCTTGGTGATGCACAATTAATGAATTGAACAACACAGGATTGCACGGGGTCAGCCATCCTGCCCCTCCCCCACCCCAGTGGAAATCACTCCCATTTTCATGTCTGCCACCGAACTTAAACTCCAGAATGGAAGATCCCACCCTTTATAACCACTTGGAGCTGTCAACCAAACTGTGAACTGACATGCACCCCAGCGTGATAATTATAGGTTGTGGAATCAGTCACGGAGCACAAGTCCTAAAATGATAATCCTCAGGCTCATGTCAACACAAGTGAAATTGCAAGCACTTATTTTTAAGCTGCAGACTGTTTTTTGTTCGAAAGTTTGTCAGTTCCACAGAGCATATGCACTTTTACACACATTCATGTCTACTCTTATATCTCACAAAGGGTGTCATGTCTTTCTCAAAGGGCACTTGCCTTTCCGTATCTAAAATGGGAATTTTACTGGCACACCTGCCCCAGAATCGGGACGGGCAAGGCTCGCAGAATGACATTCTCCGTTGGCCTCGGGTGGGATCTTACGAGCCTCAGGTGGGTGAGGCAGTAAAATTCCGGAATATGTCTCTAAATAATTCCTGCAGCTTTAGACATTTTCTTCAAGCTCTCCGAATCATGTTTTGCATATCACACTAATGAAAATTGGATCTGTTTGAATTTGATTGCATTTTTCAATGTGCCGGTACCTTTGTGAATCATGGGTGTGCAAACTATAACTCACTCCCCATTTCCCCACCCCATCCTGGCAAAATTGGTGGGTACCCGGTTTGTGGTAGGAGTTCCAGAATCAGAGCTCGGCTGCCATTTTGATTAAACTGGAGACCCTTCTCATCCCCACGAAAATTCAGGCCAGTGTTTGTTATTTTCAAAGGCGTAATTGGATGAACTTCAAATGGCACAATCTCCTTTTTCTGCAAACATTTCACTTTGTTTTAATATAAAACAGTTTGTAAACATTGTCGTGACCAGGTGAGAAGGGGTGAACTGGCTCCCCTCGATCTCAGTTGGTCACGGCAAGGAGTAAGTTTCTTGTTCATGAAGATGTGCTTTTTCCTCATCAGAATATTTTTTTCTATTTAAGCTGTGAGCAATAAGGACCCAATCAAACAAGATTTTCTTGAGTTAAAGAAAGAGCACATTTATTCTGCACTAAACCAGAGGGAAAAATAATAAAAATGCAATGTCACACGCACACAAGTATCGGAAATAAAAGTTAGAGTCCAATTTGGAAAATAAATGGTCATAAGAACATACACTATGTCGCCACACTACCAGAAGGACGTGGAGGCTTTGGAGAGAGTACAGAGGAGGTTTACCAGGATGTTGCCTGGTATGGAGGGGCTTGGTTATGAGGAGAGATTGGGGAAACTGGGGTTGTTCTCCTTGGAAAGACGGAGGATGAGGGGAGACTTAATAGAGGTGTATAAAATTATGAAAGGCATAGATAGGGTGAACGGTGGGAAGCTTTTCCCCGGGTCGGTGGTGACATTCACGAGGGGTCATAGGTTCAAGGTGAAGGGGGGGAGGTTTAACACAGATATCAGAAGGACATATTTCACACAGAGGGTCGTGGGGGCCTGGAATGTGTTGCCGGGCAAGGTGGTGGAGGCGGACACACTGGGAACGTTTAAGACTTATCTAGACAGCTATATGAACGGAGTGGGAATGGAGGGATACAAAAGAGTGGTCTAGTTTGGACCAGGGAGCGGCGCGGGCTAATTGTTCCTTGTTTCTCGTTTCAAGGCTTCATTCTATGATCATCTTGCTGGTGCCAGTACAGAGCGAGACTGCGGACAGTTGGGAACCTGTCTCGGGGGCAGGGAATTCATATGGTGTTCGTGGAAGTGGAAATGACTAGGGTTGGGAAGCATTTTCCGATCGGGGCCATTGTGATCTCCTGGACTCGTTTCGATCGCCTCAGGGGGTCGGAGAGGAATTTCCCAGATTTTTTTTCCCCATATTGGCCCTGGGGTTTTTCACTCTGGGTTTTCGCCTCTCCCTGGAGATCACATGGTCTGGAATGGGGGGGTGGGGGTGAGTTAATAGGTTGTAATGAACAAAGCATCGTAGCTGTGAGGGACAGCTCGGTGGATAGGATATTGGTATGTAGATAGGCTGGAAAATTGGGCGGGGATCCTGGATTCAGGATTCAATCCTGGACCGGGGAGCGGCGCGGGCTTGGAGGGCCGAAGGGCCTGTTCCTGTGCTGTATTGTTCTTTGTTCTTTGTTCTTTGTTGTACATTTAAGTGTCCTTTGTCTAGTGGGATATGAATTTCAGTGCTGGTGTGATGTCAGGGAGATAGGCCCTCTATCCCAACAATTAACAGGTCATATTAAATAGCATGTCCCTTTGGTTGTTTACAACAGGCAAAGTACTGACCATGCCCAATCATTCTGTGCTTGCAAAACTCAAACCATATTGTCCTATGTTAGATGTGATTCTGTGATTGGATAACACCTGCTAAACAATCTTGATGTATTAAGTGAAACCCAATTTAAGGTAGTCAGTCGGGCTTGCAGTGTGGTTCACTTATGCATGCTTGAAGTTACATATATTCATACACAGGACCTTGTCCCCTACAGACACAAGAGGAACTTGTCCACACACTATGGGGGGGATTTTTCTGTCCCTCCTGCCACATGAATCCTAGCGGGCAGGGAGTGGACCATGCAAAAGTCTGTTGACCTTGGGTGGGATTTTCCAGTTTTGGGGTGAGTGCAGCCAGAAAATCCCACCCTACGCCTTTTTTCAACTAAACAAAAGTTTTAGAGAACAGTCATTCCCTGCTTCGTTCCCCAGTGCAATGTCTTGACCAGAGTCAACCTGTCTGGTTTGAGTTTGAAGAAAGCCTGGTAGTTAACTGTTCCATGCTGCAATTTCCATGGCAATGCCTCCACCAATCAGACTCAACTTGCTAACCAATCAGTAATTTCTTTTCATGCTATATAAATTCTTGTTTCCCTGTTGCGAGCTGTCCTGATGAGTACAAGATGAAAAGCTTTGATAGCATGTCACGCTTTATCAACAATTTCCAGTCATCCGAAAAATTTTATTTGAAAAATAAAGGAGCATAGTCTTGTGACAATGTGCAAAAGGACAGGATGATTATTAATATATTTATGCATCACAAGATGTACATATTACCTTTGTCCATTTTATTTGCAGTGTCAATGTAAGCCTACTCGTGACTAATAAATAAACGTTACTTTTGAGAAAATGTGATTGATAACTGAACAATATACATCATATATGTGATTGCAAGTTAACAACATGACTTGCTTGCAAACATAATTTCTTCATTGTTTTTTGCTGGTCTTGGCTTAAGAACAAAGAAAATTACAGCACAGGAACAGGCCCTTCGGCCCTCCAAGCCTTCACCGACCATGCTGCCCGTCTGAACTAAAACCCCTATCCTTCCAGGGCCCATATCCTTCTATTCCCATCCTACTCATGTATTTGTCCAGATGCCTCTTAAAAGTCACTATTGTATCTGCTTCCACTACCTCCCCCAGCAGTGAGTTCCAGGCACCCACCACCCTCTGTGTAAAAAACTTGCCTCGTACATCCCTTTAAACCTTGCCCCTCACATCTTAAACCTATGCCCCCTAGTAATTGACTCTTCCACCCTGGGAAAAAGCTTCTGACTATCCACTCTGTCCATGCCCCTCATAATCTTGTGAACTTCTATTATTCTCTGTTTTCTAAATTATGCAGAAATTTGAACACACAGAACTGATGGACTGGGGGCTCTGGTGCATACTGAAAATGGAGGAAACATTAATAGGACAGCAGCCCAGTTTCAATGCTTTGACTTTTGGGTTTAACTGAAGCACATATGGCAGCTACAAACAAACTTGTGCTCACTGGAATCAGCACAATCATTAGCACAGTAAGATGTCAATTATGACAGCATTTAATATCATAATTACACAGAAAGAGGAAGTTGGAATAGAACTTTCCTTTGCTTTTAATACTTCCAGCGTGGCATTTCGGGTGTTTTGGAAAGGAGGTGAGATTCATGGGGGTCTTTAAACTTCACACTACCTGACCTGCATTCACTTTCCTCAGGTAAATTTTAGCAGCGAGTTCTTGCCAATATCAGAGGCTTTTGAAAGGTAAAAAGGGCGAGTTTACAGTAACAACAAATTAATGGGCTAGATGTGGAAGTGGTGCTAAGCAATCCATTTTATGTAGTGGTATAATAAAAAGAAACTGAACAACATTACATTTTTTCCAACACCCATGTGCTTACACTTGATGAATGACAAATGCTTTATCTTGTTCTTCCTACAGTTTAAACATAGAACAGTACAGCACAGAACAGGCCCTTCGGCCCACGATGTTGTGCCGAGTTTTATCTGAAACCAAGATCAAGCTATCCCACTCCCTATCATCCTGGTGTGCTCCATGTGCCTATCCAATAACCGCTTAAATGTTCCTAAAGTGTCTGACTCCACTATCACTGCAGGCAGTCCATTCCACACCCCAACCACTCTCTGCGTAAAGAACCTACCTCTGATATCCTTCCTGTATCTCCCACCACGAACCCTATAGTTATGCCCTCTTGTAATAGCTCCATCCACCCGAGGAAATAGTCTTTGAACGTTCACTCTATCTATCCCCGTCATCATTTTATAAACCTCTATTAAGTCTCCCCTCAGCCTCCTCCGCTCCAGAGAGAACAGCCCTAGCTCCCTCAACCTTTCCTCATATGACCGACCCTCCAAACCAGGCAGCATCCTGGTAAACCTCCTCTGCACTCTTTCCAGCACTTCCACATCCTTCTTATAGTGAGGTGACCAGAACTGCACACAATATTCCAAATGTGGTCTCACCAAGGTCCTGTACAGTTGCAGCATAACTCCACGGCTCTTAAACTCCAACCCCCTGTTAATAAAAGCTAACACACTATAGGCCTTCTTCACAGCTCTATCCACTTGACTGGCAACCTTTAGAGATCTGTGGATATGGACCCCAAGATCTCTCTGTTCCTCCACAGTCTTCAGAACCCTACCTTTGACCCTGTAATCCACATTTAAATTTGTCCTACCAAAATGAATCACCTCACATTTATCAGGGTTAAACTCCATTTGCCATTTTTCAGCCCAGCTTTGCATCCTATCTATGTCTCTTTGCAGCCTACAACAGCCCTCCACCTCATCCACTACTCCACCAATCTTGGTGTCATCAGCAAATTTACTGATCCACCCTTCAGCCCCCTCCTCTAAGTCATTAATAAAAATCACAAAGAGCAGAGGACCAAGCACTGATCCCTGCGGCACTCCGCTAGCAACCTGCCTCCAATCCGAAAATTTTCCATCGACCACCGCCCTCTGTCTTCAATCAGACAGCCAGTTACCTATCCAATCGGCCAACTTTCCCTCTATCCCACACCTCCTCACTTTCATCATAAGCCGACCATGGGGGACCTTATCAAACGCCTTACTAAAATCCATGTATATGACATCAACTGCCCGACCTTCATCAACACACTTAGTTACCTCCTCAAAAAATTCAATCAAATTTGTGAGGCACGACTTGCCCTTCACGAGTCCGTGCTGACTATTCCGGATTAATCCGCATCTTTCTAAATGGTCGTAAATCCCATCTCTAAGGACCTTTTCCATCAATTTTCCAACCACTGAAATAAGACTAACCGGTCTATACTTACCAGGGTCATTTTTATTCCCTTTCTTAAACAGAGGAACAACATTCGCCATTCTCCAGTCTTCTGGCACCATCCCCGTGGACAGCGAGGACCCAAAGATCAAAGCCAAAGGCTCTGCAATCTCATCCCTTGCCTCCCAAAGAATCCTAGGATACATTTCATCAGGCCCAGGGGACTTATCGACCTTCAGTTTATTCAAAACTGCCAGGACATCCTCCCTCCGAACATCTATTTCCTCCAGCCTATTAGCCTGTAACACCTTCTCTTCCTCAAAAACATGGCCCCTCTCCTTGGTGAACACTGAAGAAAAGTATTCATTCATCACCTCGCCTATCTCTACTGACTCCATACACAAGTTCCCACTACTGTCCTTGACCGGCCCTAACCTCACCCTGGTCATTCTTTTATTCCTCACATAAGAGTAAAAAGCCTTGGGGTTTTCCTTGATCTGACCCGCCAAGGACTTCTCGTGTCCCCTCCTAGCTCTCCTAAGCCCCTTTTTCAGCTCATTCCTTGCTAACTTGTAACCCTCAATCGAGCCATCTGAACCTTGTTTCCTCATCCCTACATAAGCTTCCCTCTTCCTTTTCACAAGACATTCCACCTCTTTCGTGAACCATGGTTCCCTCACTCGGCCATTTCCTCCCTGCCTGACAGGGACATACCTTTCAAGGACATCCAGTATTTGTTCCTTGAAAAAGTTCCACTTTTCATTAGTTCCTTTCTCTGACAGTTTCTGTTCCCAACTTATGCCCCCTAATTCTTGCCTAATCGCATCATAATTACCTCTCCCCCAATTGTAAACCTTGCCCTGCCGTACGGCCCTATCCCTCTCCATTGCAATAACAAAAGACACCGAATTGTGGTCACTATCTCCAAAGTTCTGTCCCACAACCAAATCTAACACTTGGCCCGGTTCATTTCCCAGTACCAAATCCAATGTGGCCTCACCTCTTGTCGGCCTATCCACATATTGTGTCAGGAAACCCTCCTGCACACACTGCACAAAAACTGCCCCATCCGAACTATTTGACCTACAAAGGCTCCAATCAATATTTGGAAAGTTAAAGTCCCCCATGACAACTACCCTGTGACCCCCACACATATCCATAATCTGCTTAGCAATTTCTTCCTCCATATCTCTATTACTATTTGGGGGCCTATAGTAAACTCCTAACAACGTGACCGCTCCTTTCCTATTTCTAACCTCAGCCCATATTACCTCAGTGTGCAGATCCCCCTCGAAGTTCCTTTCCGCAGCCGTTAAACTATCCTTGATTAACAATGCCACTCCTCCACCTCTTTTACCAGCTTCCCTACACTTAGTGAAACATCTATACCCCGGAACGTCCAACAACCATTCCTGTCCTTGTTCTACCCACGTCTCCGTAATGGCCACAACATCGTAGTCCCAAGTACCAATCCACGCCCCAAGTTCATCTACCTTGTTCCGGATGCTCCTTGCATTGAAGTAGACACACTTCAACCCACCTTCCTGTCTACCGGTACCCACCCTTGACCCTGATACCTTCCCCAATACCTCACCACCCTCACTGACTTCTGGACTATAACTCCTTTTCCCACTCCCCTGACAAATTAGTTTAAACCCCCCTGAAGAGCCGTAACAAATTTCCCTCCTAGGATATTGGTGCCCCTCTGGTTCAGGTGCACCCCGTCCTGTTTGTACAGGTCCCACCTTCCCCAGAATGTGTTCCAATTATCCACGTATCTGAAACCCTCCCTCCTACACCATCCCTGCAACCACATGTTTAACTGCACTCTCTCCCTGTTCCTCAACTCGCTATCACGTGGCACCGGCAACGTACCAGAGATGACCACATGTTTTGTCTTGGCTCTCAGCTTCCAGCCCAGCTCCAGAAATTCCTGCTTTAAATCCCCATCCCTTCGCTTACCTATGTCATTGGTACCAATGTGTACCACGACTTGTGACTGTTTCCCCTCCCCCTTCAGAATCCGGAAAACACGGTCTGAGACGTCACGGACCTTGGCATCCGGTAGGCAACATACCATCCGTGAGTCTCTTTTGCTGCCACAGAACCTCCTATCTATCCCTCTAACTAACGAGTCCCCAATAACTATTGTTTTCCCGCTCTGCCCCTTACCCTCCCGAGCCACAGAGACGGACACAGTGCTGGAGATCCTCTCACTGCGGCTCACCACTGGTATGTCATCCCCCTAAACCGTATCCAAAGCGGAATACTTGTTGCTAAGGGGAACGACCACCGGGGATCCCTGCACGGACTGCTTCCTCCCAGCCCCTCTCACCGTCACCCATCCGTTTTCATTCCTCGGAGTAACTGTATTCCTAAAGCTTCTGTCTATGGCCACCTCTGCGTCCCTAATGATCCTAAGTTCATCCAACTCCAGCTCCAGTTCCCTAACACGGTTTTGGAGGAGCTGCAGATGGGTGCACTTCCCACAGGTGTAATCAGCAGGGACACTGTCGTCGTCCCTCACCTCAAACATAGTGCAAGAGGAACATAGCACTGCCTGCACACCCATCCCCTCTAGATACCTTGCCAGTACCAGGTAGAAAGTGCAGAAATGAATTTAAACTCACCCCTGCTCGTCCTTTCTGCCTAAGCCCTGTGAGCCAAAGCCTTATAGCTCACACTCTGCTTCCCACTCACTCAAGCCCTGTGAGCCAAAGCCTTATAGCTCACACTCTGCTTCCCACTCACTCAAGCCCTGTGAGCCAAAGCCTTATAGCTCACACTCTGCTTCCCACTCACTCCACTGCCCGCTCCCGACGCTGCCCGCTCTATACTGCAGCCTACCTTTTATACTTCACGTGCTTAAAAAACCCTTCCCAGACTCCTTAGCAGCCCACTTCCAGTTTTCACTTTAAACTTAAAATTCTACTGCAAAAGTAAAGGCCAAAAAAAAACACACACTAGCTGACTAATTAAATAAATAAACAATTCAATTAATCTCTCACCAGCACTGCTGCCTCCAATCACTCCCTCTCAGCTTGCTCCAGTGGAACAATGATGTTTCTCCATGATGTTTCCCTTGTGGTTTCAGAGGTAGAGACAGGCTGTTCAGATTTGTTCCCTGACTGCTAAGATACTTGTTGTTATGAATGATTTAAAGTAATTTGCAAAAGAAGCAAATGTAGACCGCGATTCTCCCAAAAGTGCTGAATTGGTGGGAAAACTGTTCTAAATCCCGACTGTTCTAAATCCCGACTGTTCTGTCAGTTCAGCTTCGCACCTGAACCTCCGCACTCTGTGCACTGAAGAGGTTCCAGTTGTGAATCTCATTAAAATTCCAGGGGGCGGGGCCTATTCGTGCCAGAGTTTGACTGTTCTGGAACTCTGTACATGCTCAGTGGCTCCAAACTGTTAACCTCCCGTTTGCTGGCCAGCTCAATCACTGGCCAGTCCGGGACCCCCGCAGTGCTGCCCCTCCAGCCCTCCCCATGGCCAACCCTGACCCCCCGCCCCCCCACCCCGGAGCGCCCCGATGTCCACCCTCCCCATCCCGACCCGATCGCTGCCTTCCTTCCATCTCAGACCGATCCTGTCTGCAGAGTGGCAGTAGGAGACCCCACCCCCACTGATAACCCCTAGGCCCCGCCCAGTATCACAGCTGGGTATGGCTTCTGCTCTGCAAGAAACAATACTTTTCACTGTATGTTAATACATGTAACAATAATAAATCGAATCAAAATCAAATCAGTATGCCCTGCCCTCTTGGCACTGCCCATCGGGTACCCAGGCCCAGGAGGCATCACCCTCCTGCCCCCCGACCCCCGGGGGCCCCCGATTGCCCCCCTTCATTCCGGTGGGGTCTCACGCAAGTTCCCCGAACGTGGCGAGCTAGTCAGAACCCTGCCGGAATGAAGTACTCCTGGCGGGGTGGGAGATTCAATCAGGATTTTAAAGGTCCCGATAATTAGTTCATATGCATGTTTAAAACAGATTTAAATGACCTCCTTGCCTTCCCACCGATTTCCAGCGTGGTCTGACTGGCGACTGTTCACCAGCTCTGGAGATGTGCATGCATTCCCGGCGCATGTGCAAATCCCTGTTCAAGGCCACAGACGCACGTCTCCCTCCGCGACCCAACAGAAAAGTTGCGGGTCGGAATGGGAGAATCGCGGCCATGATGAGAGACAAGTACTTTTTCTCATGACGAGTAGTTTGGGTCTGGAAGGCACTGGAAGAGCGGTGGAGGCATTCAGAGGACATTAGAGGATAGAACATAGAACAGTACAGCACAGAACAGGCCCTTCGGCCCACGATGTTGTGCCGAGCTTTATCTGAAACCAAGATCAAGCTATCCCACTCCCTATCATCCTGGTGTGCTCCATGTGCCTATCCAATAACCGCTTAAATGTTCCTAAAGTGTCTGACTCCACTATCACTGCAGGCAGTCCATTCCACACCCCAACCACTCTCTGCGTAAAGAACCTACCTCTGATATCCGTCCTGTATCTCCCACCACGAACCCTATAGTTATGCCCCCTTGTAATAGCTCCATCAACCCGAGGAAATAGTCTTTGAACGTTCACTCTATCTATCCCCTTCATCATTTTATACACCTCTATTAAGTCTCCCCTCAGCCTCCTCCGCTCCAGAGAGAACAGCCCTAGCTCCCTCAACCTTTCCTCATATGACCTACCCTCCAAACCAGGCAGCATCCTGGTAAATCTCCTCTGCACTCTTTCCAGCGCTTCCACATCCTTCTTATAGTGAGGTGACCAGAACTGCACACAATATTCCAAATGTGGTCTCACCAAGGTCCTGTACAGTTGCAGCATAACCCCACAGCTCTTAAACTCCAACCCCCTGTTAATAAAAGCTAACACACTATAGGCCTTCTTCACAGCTCTATCCACTTGAGTGGCAACCTTTAGAGATCTGTGGATATGGACCCCAAGATCTCTCTGTTCCTCCACAGTCTTCAGAACCCTACCTTTGACCCTGTAATCCACATTTAAATTTGTCCTACCAAAATGAATCACCTCACATTTATCAGGGTTAAACTCCATTTGCCATTTTTCAGCCCAGCTTTGCATCCTATCTATGTCTCTTTGCAGCCTACAACAGCCCTCCACCTCATCCACTACTCCACCAATCTTGGTGTCATCAGCAAATTTACTGATCCACCCTTCAGCCCCCTCCTCTAAGTCATTAATAAAAATCACAAAGAGCAGAGGACCAAGCACTGATCCCTGCGGCACACCGCTAGCAACCTGCCTCCAATCCGAAAATTTTCCATCGACCACCACCCTCTGTCTTCGGTCAGACAGCCAGTTACCTATCCAATCGGCCAACTTTCCCTCTATCCCACACCTCCTCACTTTCATCATAAGCCGACCATGGGGGACCTTATCAAACGCCTTACTAAAATCCATGTATATGACATCAACTGCCCTACCTTCATCAACACACTTAGTTACCTCCTCAAAAAATTCTATCAGATTTGTGAGGCACGACTTGCCCTTCACGAATCCGTGCTGACTATCTCGGATTAATCCGCATCTTTCTAAATGGTAGTAAATCCCATCCCTAAGGACCCTTTCCATCAATTTACCAACCACCGAAGTAAGACTAACTGGTCTATAATTACCAGGGTCATTTCTATTCCCTTTCTTAAACAGAGGAACAACATTCGCCATTCTCCAGTCCTCTGGCACGATCCCCGTGGACAGCGAGGACCCAAAGATCAAAGCCAAAGGCTCTGCAATCTCATCCCTTGCCTCCCACAGAATCCTAGGATACATTTCATCAGGTCCAGGGGACTTATCGACCTTCAGTTTACTTGAATAGAAACATTAATCCTGACCTTCAGGATTACTTGAATAGAAACATTATGCAGGGGTATGGGAAAAGGTGGGGGGGGCGGGGGTGGAGAGAAATGGCACTCAGTCATGATACTCATTTGGAGAGTCGGTGCAGACAGGATGGGCCATTTTGTGGACGATGAGGTATATGACTCTCCATATTTAACAAAATTTATGTCCTCCTGTTCGAGCTTTTCAACAGGAATGCATGGCAATACATGTGCTGTTATTTGTTGGTTTCCTTGGTCAAATTTGTCCATCAGTTTCCTGCTTGATGTAAACTGCTCTTCCAGGTAATGAACTTACAGTTCCTGCACCTGCTGTTTCTCAGGGTTTAGCACAGTAAGAAGTTTAACAACACTAGGTTAAAGTCCAACAGGTTTATTTGGTAGCAAAAGCCACACAAGCTTTCGAGGCTCTAAGCCCCTTCTTCAGGTGAGTGGGAATTCTGTTCACAAACAGAACTTATAAAGACACAGACTCAATTTACATGAATAATGGTTGGAATGCGAATACTTACAACTAATCCAGTCTTTAAGAAACAAAACAATGGGAGTGGAGAGAGCATCAAGACAGGCTAAAAAGATGTGTATTGTCTCCAGACAAGACAGCCAGTGAAACTCTGCAGGTCCACGCAACTGTGGGGGTTACAGATAGTGTGACATGAACCCAATATCCCGGTTGAGGCCGTCCTTGTGTGTGCGGAACTTGGCTATCAGTTTCTGCTCAGCGACTCTGCGCTGTCGTGTGTCGCGAAGGCCGCCTTGGAGAACGCTTACCCGAATATCAGAGGCCGAATGCCCGTGACCGCTGAAGTGTTCCCCAACAGGAAGAATTCTCAGGGTTTATACATGGTTCTATTATGGTCTGGTTCTCTTGCTTCATAGTACTTGTTTCAGTCTTCTCAGGACCTCTGTATCATTTTGCAAATTCTGTCCTGAATTCTGTCATTTGTTTTTTCTTGGCTTCCCAATTCATCAACTTTATCAATGAGTTGTAGATCTGTGCAAGCTTTTTGACTTAACACGGAATACTTCAGTTTTTGGGTCAAATGTAAAGTTTCTATAAATTTTCTTCCCTTTATACTGAAATTTAGCAGGCAACATTATCTTGACCTTTAGTTGAAAATCTCCTGGTCCATGGAGTCATATGGTTGATGGCTGGAGGAAATCTTGCACTAGCTATTGTCCTGTATCTGAATGAACTGAAACCTCCTGCGTCTAATTTGAAGTTTGTTGTTAACCAAAATGTCTGCACTCCAAGAGTTCCCATTTGATCCTATAATTTCTCCCAAGGATGGCATTTTGTTGTTGTTTTTGCTTCAACGTCTTGAAAGCTAGATGATTTAAGCTGTTTCTACTTTAATTTTAGTGTTAGACGCTTTTTGTTGTGACATACAGATGTAAAACCTCATCTCCTCTTACAGGAATGGCGCTCTGTATTTTGGCAGGACATCCATCTCTCCCATACAATCTTTTCCTACCACAGGGAGAACACTGAATAATGCCGGAACTCACTTCACTCTTTTCCTTGTTTCAGATTAGGTGCATTGCTAATTCTGTGTTCTGAAAGTTGCACTGAATCAGCTGTTTTTCTCCATGAGAATTCTCAGCTAGTCCATATGTCATTACTGAAGGAATCTATGTTCTTTCCTGGCCTTTGAGTGTATCTATTACACTTCACTCTAGCTTTAATGTTTTTCCTTCCAATGCTAAATAAGCATAACATATTGTGTATGTCACTGTTTCTTCGATTATGCCCTGTCTATTAAATGAGTACTTTGCATCAGTATTCATCAAGAAGAAGGACTTGGTGAATGATGAGTCTGGGAAGGGTGTGTAGATAGTTTGAGTCATGTTGAGATCAAAAAGGAGGAGGTATTGGGGTTCTTGAGAAACACTAAGGTAGACAAGTCCCCAGGGCCTGATGGGATATACCCCAGAATACTGAGAGAGGCAAGGGAGGAAATTGCTGGAGCCTTTAGAGAACTCTTTGTATCCTCACTGGCTACAGGGGAGGTCCCAGAGGATTGGAGAATAGCCAGTGTTGTTCCTTTGTTTAAGAAGGGTAGCAAGAATAATCCAGGTTATTACAGGCTGGTGAGCCTTATATCAGTGGTAGGGAAATTGTTGGAGAGGATTCTTCGAGACAGGATTTATTCCCACTTGGAAATAAGTGGATGTATTAGTGAGAGGCAACATGGTTTTGTGAAGGTGAGGTCATGTCTCACGAAATTGATCGAGTTTTTTGAGGAAGTGACGAAGATGATTGATGAGGGTAGGGCAGTGGATATTGTCTACATGGACTTCAGTAAGACCTTTGACAAGGTCCCTCATAGCACACTGGGGCAGAAGGTAAAGTTGTATGGGATCAGAGGTGAGCTGGCTACGTGGATACAAAACTGGCTCGGTCAAAGAAGACAGAAGGTAGCAGTGCAAGGGTGCGTTTCTGAATGGAGGGCTGTGAGAAGGAATCAGTGCTGGGACCTTTGCTGTTTGTAATATATATACATAAATGATTTGGAGGAAAATGTAACTGGTTTGATTAGTAAGTTTGCAGACGACACAAAGGTTGGTGGATTTGCGGATAGCGATGAGGACCATCAGAGGATAGAGCAGGATATAGATCGGTTGGAGACTTGGGCGGAGAGATGGCAGATGGAGTTTAATCCAGACAAATATGAGGTACTGCATTTTGGAAGGTCTAATACTGATAGGAAATATACAGTGAATGGCAGAACCTTTAGGAGTATTGATAGGCAAAGGGATCTGGGTGTACAGGTACACAGGTCACTAAAAGTGGCAATGCAGGTGGAGAAGGTAGTCAAGAAGGCATACAGCATGCTTGCCTTCATCGGCCAGGGCATTGAGTTTAAAAATTGACAAGTTATGTTGTAGCTTTATAGAACCATAGTTAGGCCACTTGGAATATAGTGTTCAATTCTGGTCGCCACACTAACAGAAGGATGTGGAGGTTTTGGAGACAGTACAGAAAAGATTTACCGGGATGTTGCCTGGTATGGAGGGCATTGGCTATAAGGAGAGGTTGGAGAAACTTGGTTTGTTCTTACTGGAACAATGGAGGTTGAGGGGCGACCTGATAGAAGTCGACAAGATTATGAGAGGCAAAGAAATCATAGAAACCCTACAGTGCAGAAAGAGGCCATCTGGCCCATCGAGTCTGCACCGACCAGGCCTACCCCCATATCCCTACACATTTACCCGCTAATCCCTCTAACCTTCGCATCTCAGGACACTAAGGGACAATTTTAGCATGGCCAATCAACCTAACCCGCACATCTTTGGACTGTGGGAGGAAACCGGAGCACCTGGAGGAAACCCACACAGACACGAGGAGAATGTGCAAACTCCACACAGACAGTGACCCAAGCCGGGAATCGAACCCAGGTCCCTGGAGCTGTGAAGCAGCAGTGCTAACCACTGTGCTACCGTGCCGCCCCACGGACAGGCATGGACAGCGTGGACAGTCAGAAGCTTTTTTCCAAGTTGGAAGAGTCAATTACTAGGGGGCACAGGTTTAAGGTGCGAGGGGCAAGGTTTAAAGGAGATGTATGAGGCGGATTTTTTACACAGAGGGTGGTGGGTGTCTGGAACTCGTTGCCAGAGGAAGTAGTGGAAGCGGATACAGTAGTGACTTTTAAGGGGCATCTTGACAAATACATGAATAGGATGGGAATAGAGGGATATGGTTCCCGGAAGGGTAGGGGGTTTTAGTTAAGTCGGGCAGCATGGTCGGTGCAGCCTTGGAGGGCCGAAGGGCCAGTTCCTGATTCAGGCCTTCCATATGTTTGAAACTCTCGTAAAGCTAGGATTTTTTCCATGGCTTGTCATCACTGTAACCTTCCTCTGAATTCTGTTGCTGATTTTTCTGTTATCCTTTTCCCTCAGTGGTTTCTCTTGCTGCTTCTTCCAGCCACTGGATTTTTTATTTGATGATTTTCCATCATGTTTTCCACTATCTATTATCATTGTTTTGAGTCTTAAGTAAGGCTGGCCATGGTTAGGATTTGCAGATAATGCTGGAGGCAAGGCTGATGGTAAACATTACTTTTTATTGAACATTATATTAACTATGTACAGTACAAGGCTTGGCATTTGTGTTTACGTGATTCTACATCACTGCTGATGTAGACTATCTATTTACATATTTAACATTAACTTTCTATGCCACAGTGTCCTCTGTCTTGCATTTCACACTCTCCTACAAGAGGTGAAAAATGAGTGAAGGTGAGGTATTCACCGGTGGGTACAGTACATTTGATGAGGGTGATTATGCGACAGATGCATCACGGAGCACATGGATTGGGGTGAGTTTCAGGGTAGATGGATGAGCAAAGGTGATGAACTATATAGAAGGTGAAGGCTGGGTGAGAATGAGGAGTAATGTGGTGGAGTGTGCCTGGCAAGGCAGAATAAATGAAGGAGGGCTTAAAGCACAGGATGTGAGTGAATCAGAACATGTCTGTGTGGTTTATCACTCGGTTGGGTTATTGAAGCACTTCCTGAATTGCATCCAAGAACTAAGCACAATATTCCTTCTGATCACCTCCGTCACCTCAACTACACCTTCTTGGCAATGCTCAATTTCCTTCTCATTTTTCCCCTCCTCTTCCTCCTACCCTCTGTGTTTACATTAATTTCAGGCCCTGGAGTCAATGAGATAGAAAGATCTAGTTTAGTAGTTGCGTCTGTTGGACTTTATGAACAATTATTTATTATCCTGCTACTTCGTGCCATCTCCTTCATTATACAACAGTAATAAATGGAGATTAGTGCACAGCAATGACCTGCTTACTGACACCATTTATAACTCTAACATTTTGCTGTCATTTATAAGACCTGAAGCATGTTTTTTTTTCCAGTATAATTCCCAGCGACACTTCAAATCCATCCACAAGTTTATCTTTAGTTTGTTCCAGCCACACCATTAGAAAAATACACCCTCCCTCATTATTTCTGTCAATGCATTGCAGTAGGCAAGGACATAAAAGGGACAATTCTATGATCTGAAAATTGCAGGTCATGTACTGAACAATAAAGGAAGGCTCCCTGGAGGATTTTTAAAATCACATTCCATGAGGGCGACTTTTGACTTTTGGTGGTGGAGTAGAGCAGGTGGCATCAGATTGACTGCCTGTTATACACCTCTCCTGGTTTTCCCTTCAACAGCAAGGACATACAGGGGAGGTGAATAACAGGTGGATAAGCTGATGGTCCCTATTTCAGTAAAAAGTTCAAACTACCCACGCTGAATAAAAAAGAATGCCAACCTGTTCTTTCTCCTTGCTGATACTGAAGAAGCTATTGTGTATTCCCAATATTTACCATTTTTATTTAAATACATTTAGTTGTAAGTCAGGATTATCCTAAAAGTTTTGCTCTAATGAGACCATTAGTGTTTTTTTTTGCGTATTTATTTTAATATTGCATTGGTCATTAGGGAGGGATAACATTTTCAGCATAATGATGTGATTTTACATCAGATTACAGCATTTGCCAAGCACGGAAAAGGTTTGTTAAAAGTTCGTGTCAACTTAAATGAGACAGTGATAACATGATCATTTCTCTCTCTTGCGTGACTGGTACCATAATCATTTCTCCTAATCTCTCTGACCTTTTTACTCCCAATAATTAGACACAGCAGACCTTCCATTTGGCAACTGGTGATATTTTCCTGACTAATAATTTGCACTGAAATGCAGTTAGATGATTTCTTGTCAAAATTTTGATGGCTGCAGTTAAAACATACATAATGCAAACTACTTTATAACCATTTTATGACACTGCTGCGTTTTCCAGAGAGTTAGAAACCTTCTCCGATAGCTCCAGTAGGATCAATTTTCTAAGGCTCTCAACTTCCAAAATCAGGCCTCAGCCTGGAGATCTATCTTACTCACCTATTGTCCGTTAACCCACAGCTCTTGTTATACGCTAGTACTTGCAGCTTTCACAGCAAAACCTCTGCCAGTCTCCAGAGATAATTTTAGTTTGGTCCTGTGCAGAAATTCCTGTGGTCAGACAAGATTCTTCCTACCTGAGTTCCTTGTCTACATAAATGGACACATCTTTGGGGAAATACCTGCCCTGTTTTTAGATTTCATTACGAATCAATGGTGATGATTTCAAGATTCCCTCAGAGCTCCATTGCTGTAGCACTATGATCAATGATTTTAGAGCAGCGTTTGGTTCATAGAATCATAGAATACTGCAGTGCAGAAGGAGGCGATTCGGCCCATCGAGTCAGCACCAACTAAAATCCCACCCAGGTCCTATCCCCATAACCCCATGCATTTACCCTAGCTAGTCCCCCTGACACTAAGGGGCAATTTAACATGGTCAATCCACCTAACTCACACATCTTTGGACTGTGGGAGGAAACCGGAGCACCCGGAGGAAACCCACGCAGACACGGGGAGAATGTGCAAACTCAAGCCAGGAATTGAACACGGGTCCCTGGCGCTGTGAGGCAGCAGTGCTATCCACTGTGCCACCATGCCACCCTGAGCATTGTACACCCTGCAAGTTTCTGGCAGCCTTTAATCCTTACCCTTTTTGCCACTACCTGTATTTCACCAAAACCTATTTCCTTATGTCCTTGACTGTTACTGCTGCTTTACAAAATGCAGCTGAGAAAGTGGAAGGCTGAGTTTCCTTTTGGATATGCCAATTGCATAGCCTGGACTGCAAAGAGGCACCTCGGCGGCTAAGTGCTCGCTTCCCAATACCCAGGTTCCAGGTGTACAAAACCATGCCAATTGTAACTGGGGTTGTTTAGTACTCCTACTTCCCCAGTGAAGCTGTTCCAGCTGTTTCAGGCTGTATCAATAACGTACAGCACTTCCTGAAGCTGTACAGGTGACACAACCATTGCAACTGAAATTGGTCTTTAGAGGTAAATGTAAAAGGTAAATCAGGTGAGATATTAAACAGGGCACTGATTCATGACCAGCCTGTTCTGCACAAATGCCAAAGACCAAGTTCATCCAAAAGTTTCCTTGGTTACTGCAGCATTTATCAGCCTGTCTGCTGTTCACTAATGCAGGAAAGAGATGACAAGACACTGTTTGTCAAGGGAAACCCCTTCACTAGTTACCCAATGGGAAGGACCCAGCAGCTGGGGAGGGCAGCTAGCAGGGTTTCCAGTGCTGGCCGTCACCATGTTGTGAAGTTGTGTTCAAATCAAAACTCCATCAGTTACATGAACAGAAAGGGGCCACACCTCACAACAGTGCAGTTAAGTAGTGACCACCCAATATCAACCCATGTCTCAAAACCTGTTTTCACTCAGCGTTGTTGGTGGGGTGGGGGATGTAAAATATGAGAGTTGGAAAGTCCACCACCTTCCTTCCCAGCTCTGAGCTGACCCCCATAACAAAGTAGGTGGGAAGATTCTGAAATCAACAACCCACCCACTATATTTAAATAAATAAGTAAGAGTTAATTCAGTTCAACAACAAGCCAGTTGCTCTGTATAATACACCGCCCATGCTACAATACAGTTAGCATGGGCATGTGGGTGGGAGTGGGCAGGGTGTTTTTTTAACAACATTTTGTTCGGACACAAAGAACAGAGAACAAAGAAAATGACAGCACAGGAACAGGCCCTTCGGCCCTCCAAGGCTGCACCGACCATGCTGACTTGCTGTGCAAGTCCACAAATCCTTGAAGGTGGCAACACAGGTGGAGAAGGTGGTGAAGAAGGCATATGGTATGCTTGCCTTTATAGGATGGGGTATAGAGTATAAAAGCTGGAGTCTGATGATGCAGCTGTATAGAACGCTGGTTAGGCCACATTTGGAGTACTGCGTCCAGTTCTGGTCGCCGCACTACCAGAAGGACGTGGAGGCATTGGAGAGAGTGCAGAGAAGGTTTACCAGGATGTTGCCTGGTATGGAGGGTCTTAGCTATGAGGAGAGATTGGGTAGACTGGGGTTGTTCTCCTTGGAAAGACGGAGAATGAGGGGAGATCTGATAGAGGTGTACAAGATTATGAAGGGTATAGATAGGGTGAACAGTGGGAAGCTTTTTCCCAGGTCGGAGGTGACGATCACGAGGGGTCACAGGCTCAAGCTGAGAGGGGCGAGGTATAACTCAGACATCAGAGGGACGTTTTTTACACAGAGGGTGGTGGGGGTCTGGAATGCGCTGCCAAGTAGGGTGGTGGAGGCAGGCACGCTGACATCGTTTAAGACTTACCTGGATAGTCACATGAGCAGCCTGGGAATGGAGGGATACAAACGATTGGTCTAGTTGGACCAAGGAGCGGCACAGGCTTGGAGGGCCGAAGGGCCTGTTTCCTGTGCTGTACTGTTCTTTGTTCTTTGTTCTTTGTAAAACCCCCTACCCTTCCGGGGACCTCTATTCCCATCCTATTCATGTACTTGTCAAGATGCCCCTTAAAAGTCACTACCGTATCCGCTTCCACTACCTCCCCCGGCAACGAGTTCCAGGCACCCACTACTCTCTGTGTAAAAAATCTGCCTCGTACATCTCTTTTAAACCTTGCCCCTCGCACCTTAAAGCTATGTCCCCTAGTAATTGACTCTTCCACCCTGGGAAAAAGCTTCTGACTATCCACTCTGTCCATGCCTCTCATAATCTTGTATGGAAAGGGGGACATCATTCAGGGGGGTGCCACTTGCACATTGGGAGCACTTCGAGATGTTAGAATCATCCTCCCCCAACTTTGTTCTTCCCCACTCCAAAATATGTCTTCCCTCCCATTTACCCAATCCCTCAGAGATCCATTCAACACGTCCAACTTACCTGCCATGGCTGCTTCTTCATGGGCCTGCAGTCCCAGCAGTGTCCACTACTCAGTTCTGGGACTGCTGCAGCTACTGGCCACTCAGATTGGCCAGCAGCTCTCAGTGGCGAGGCTTGCTCCCACTGAGCTGTGGAAATTCCACTCAGCATTTCACGCACTGATGGAGTACCACAGTTGTGGTGCATCAGCTGCTAATTGACTCTTGCAAAGTGAGCGTGAGGGATGAGGGGGAGGGGGCGGGGGGGGGGGGAGGGGGGAGCAGGGGATGAGCAGTCCACCTCTGCACGCTCCCCCCCCCCCCCCCCCAGCACCGACAACAATCCCACAGATCCAGTCTACTGCCTCACCCTTCAGAGGTGGGCAGATTTCCGTACTGATTAGAATCACTTTGTTTTTGCTGTATCTACTTCACGGGTCCACCAAGACATTATGCTGAATGTTGGTAACTTCCCCATTGACATCAGTTCAGACACCCAACTTCCCATTAAAGAGTGAACATCCGCCCTGTAACAGTTGGATATTTAATTTTATATACAAAACATCTTCCAGATAGAAATGAAGGAAGTATTCCTTCCAGTTATAAAATAAGGCTGACAGAACCAATGTCACTTCCATAAAGTATTCCATATTGTGGAAATGATTTCACCTCTTAGTTCGACTTATGGTAATTATATAAAGTTCAATCATTGAAAACTTTAATGATTTCTCTAATCCTGGTCCAGCAGTTATGAGCTGGACAATTACTTACAGCATTTCTGAAATGAATTATCCTTCTCATAAAAAGTCTGGAATATTGATAGGCCTCCACATAGTCAATTCTGAGGATATCTTTAATGCTTTTATGATAACAAAGTCTTAAGGTGACAGTGCCCAATCATTAAAACCACTAGTGCATGATATGACAGTTAATAGAGACATTGAAGCTAAATATTTTTTGTATGTGATTGTTTCCATTGAAAGAAAATTCATAATTTGATGAGGAAGTGTGATCAACTCCCATTCTCTCCTGATCTCACATAAGCGAGGTGCCCAGATCATTGTCAGCGCTCATGTATCTACAACCCACCATAAATCATTGCCCCAGGAGAACGAAAGCTGGAAAAATAAAGCAAGGAAAAAAAAAATTGTAGGATCTGATGCCTCCAGCTAAACACGAACGCATGCCAGCCATCTGAGTGTTTATAATTTTACATCTCATATCCAGCTGTAAAAGAGCTGACTTATTGACACACTGAGAGACAACTCCGTGTCCATTCCTGTCATCAGAATTAATTTCTAGTTTTTAAAAAAAACTAATGGTCTCATTCCAGTTAATGAAATCTGTTCCCACTTCACACTTATTTATATTATGTTCCATCTGTCATGTTCTTGCCCATTCATTTAGCCTGTCCAACTCTTCTTAAAGCCTCCTTGCATCTCCCTCATAACTTGCATTCCCACCTTGTTTTGTGTCATCGCCAAATTTGAAAATATTACAATTAGTCCCCACCTCGATCAAATAGATTGTGAACCACTGTGGCCCCAACACTGGTCCTTGTGATACCTTATTCACAGCCTGCCGTCCTGAGAATGACTCATTTATTCCTACTCTTTGCTTTCTGTCTGTTAACCAATTCTCAATCCATGTTGGTATATTGCCCTGAATCTCATGTGCTCTAATTTTGTTTACTACCTCCTGTGTGGGACCTTATCAAAAGCCTTCTGGAAATCCAAATACATCACAACCAATGGTTCTCCTTTATCTGTGCTAAAGGTAACATCCTCAAAAAATTCCAACAGATTTGTCAAACATGATTGTCCTTTTATAAATCCATGTTGACTCTACCCAATGTTACCATTATTTTCTAAGTGAACAGTTATCACGTCCTTGATAATAGATTCTAACATTTTCCCTACTACTGATGTCAAACTAACAGGCCTGTAGCTCACCATTCTCCCTTTCCCTCCCTTCTAAAATAGTGGCGTTACATTTGTTACTTTCCAGTCTGCAGGCACGTCTCCAGAATCTATAGAATTTTTCAAGATGATCACCAATGAATCCACTATCTCTCTAGCTACCTCCATCAACATTCTGGGATATAGCTCATCTGATCCAGGGGATTTATCAACCTTCACTCTTGTTAATTGTTCAAGTACTGCCTCTTTGCTAATACTAATTTCTTTCAGTTCCTTGGTTTCATAAGTCTCTTGGTTGCCTAGTATTTCTGGGAGATTTTCTGTATGAAATCAGACAAGTTATTTTTAGGTTTCTCCACCATTTCCCTATTCTCCATCATAAATTATTTTGTCTGCATCCGTAATGGGCCCACATTTGTCCTAGCCAATATTGTCCTTCATAAATAACTAAAGAAACTAATACAATCCACCTATATGTTTTTTGCTAGCTTGGATTCACATTCTCTTTCCCTTTCTTTATCAGTTTCTTCATCATCCTTTGCTCTGAGTTCTGAATTGGTTCCAATCCTCAGGCTTACCACTTTTTCTGGCAACTGTCATGAACCCGGCTAATGCTACCTATCAGAGTGTGCCAACTTAGAGACACCGATTAGTGGTGGGGTGTATTGTTTTGTCTACAGCAATGGTGTAATGAGCCATATACCCAGTGAGAACAGTAACCAGCTCAGTCATAGTATAACACTTAGTAAAGACTATTAATAACAATAAAGAAACACACACACGAACAGGGCTAGAAGGATCTAAAACACTTAAGTACAAGAGACTACTAAATGCCCCCGCACAGTTTATATCGAAATTACCCTTTTTGATCCAAAATACATTTACGAGATCTGAACTCTTTCAGGACTTCCCAAACAACATCCAATCCACAAGGTCTATAAGTGAAGGCCGGATTATAGTTACCACACTGTATACAATTGAGCATTTTTTTTCTGGGGATCATCTCTTCTTGGTTCAGCGAAGATATGGGCCTTAATTGCTTCCACGGAGGTTTCTGCACTCTTGCTTTTGGTCTGCTAACTAGAACTGGTTTACAGGCTGTTAGATGGACTCTGTGTCTCTGGCTGCTAAATGGATGCTACCTCCTCCTTCCATGAAGAGGTTGCCAATTATATTATTGTTTCCCTTTGAGGATTCTCTGTATATTTGGGTGTCTCCCCACCCCCTTCCCCCCCACCCCCAGCATCTGTAGTTCAGAAAGATTAACTACGTGTCTTCCCTTGATGGTCTCAAAATGTTTACCCAAGGCTTTTCCTATTCATAGAATCATAGAATTCCTACAGTGCAGAAGGCGGCCATTTGGCCCATTGAGTCTGCACCAACAACAATCCCAATCAGGCCCTATCTCAATAACCCCACATATTTACCCTACTAATCTCCCTGGCACTAAGGGGCTACTTAGCATGGCCAATCTGCCTAACCTGCACATCTTTGGACTGTGGGAGGAAACTGGAGCACCTGGAGGAAACCCACGCAGACATGGGGAGAATGTGCAAACTCCACACAGACACTCACTCAAGGCTGGAATTGAACCCTAGTTCCTGGTGCTGTGAGGCAGCAGCGGTAACCACTGTGCCACCATGCTGCCCCATATTAGCAGGACAATGTATTCTTTTGGTCTGTCTGCACTGCAAATGTCATTACTGGGACTCTCATCCTGTGAAATACTTTTGAAATGTTGGTGGCTTCTAACCTGCTGGCACATTCAGTTCACAGCCTTCTAAGCTGCTTCCTTTGTTAGCCATAGTTAATTCGCTTTCCCCACTGGGTGTTTGTGCCTTACAGGAATGTACATCTGTTGTAGACCAAGTTAAAGGTAAAGTCACCAGAGTCCCAGATGACCATAGGCTGTGACTAGTGGTGATTTAACCTGAAGATTACCACACCTCAGGCAAGGGGCAAGGTTGAGAAAGCGGGGCCTTTATGAATAATGTCAGCCAGTACGGGAATTGAACTCATGCTGTTGGCGTCACTAACCAGCTGTCCAGCCAATTGAACTAAATGACCCCCAATCAACAAACAAGTAGATCAAGTAGTACTTGGTCTATTTACTTAGTATTTAAATACTAATCATTGCCTTTCTACCATTAAATCTCTTACTGTATTTCCCAATTCACCGTAGCCAACTTGCCCCTCATACCTACCTTTTTCAGTTTTAACACCCTGGTTCCAGAATTAACTGTACCACTTTAAAACCTAAAGTAAAAATCTAGAATATTATGGTCACTATTTCCTAATGGCTACTTTATAGCAATTTTCCATTTCTCCTTACATAATAATAAATCTAAAATAACTTGACATATTGCTGAAGAGACCAACATTGTACACACTCCTCGAATTTATCCTTCACAGCATTGGTACGAAGTAGGTTTCCTCAGTATATATGTAAACTGAGGTCATCCATTATAATTGTATTACCCATGTTACATGCTCTTCTAAATTCTTGATTGATACTGTACCCACATTACTACTATTGTTTAGTGGCCTTTAAACAACTCCCACCAACGTTTGTTTCCCCTTGCTGTTTCTTAGCTCCATCCTAAATGATTCTACATCCTGTGCTTCAATCCAAGTTCCTCTCTTACCAATATAAAAATGCTACCTCACTTCCTTTTCCTTTTGCTTCCTTCCTAAATGATGAATATTCTTGGATATGCAGTTCCCAATCTTGGTCACTCACTAGCCATGTATCTGCAATAACAATTAAATCAGATCCATTTACCTCTATTAGTGCCTTCAAATCAGCTATCTTGGTAATTCTGCCTTTTTCACATTATTCTGCATTCTGATCCTATTTGATGCTTGCCTTTCCTTCATCTGTCGTCTAACTTTGCTTACTACTTTTCTACTTCCTGTTCTGCAGCTGCTCCATAGCATCCTTGACCTTGGCACCAGGGAGGCGACATACCATCCTGGAGTCATGTCAACAGCCACAGAACCACCTGTTTGTTCCCCTATCCAATGAATTCCCCATCAATACCAGTCTTCCACTCTGCTTCTTCTCCTCCTGTGCAGCTGAGTCACCCATGCTGCCACAGGCTTGACTCTTTAAGGAACCTTCACTTTCACCCACCAGCATCCAAAATAGAAAAACAATTAGAGAGCAAGATCATCTCGGGACTGTCATACTACCTGCCTGGTTCTCTTAGACTACTTGGCTGCCACCCATTCCCTATCAGTCTGCATGCTCCTAACCTGTGGGGTGACCACCTCTCTGAATGTGCTATCCGCGTAGCTCTCCCCAATACCATCGTGATTTCAGCCGCTGCTCGAGCTCCAAAACTGTGAGGTCAAGTTTCTGCAACTGGTGACACTTCCTGCACATGCAGTTGTCTAGGTAAAAGGTAACATCCACAACTTCCCACATGCTCCAAGCCATGCATCCATGTGACTGAACTGTCCTGCCTTAACTTTACTTGTGTTAACTTTATTTTACTTTGCTTTACTTAGCCTTAACTTTACTTTCCTTTTGCCTGTGTTTTGTAATTCATTTTAAGTAGCTAATTTTTAAAAAAAGCGTTTTTTCACATTTTCAGCTTCTTACAGACACAACAGTAGCCTCTCACCAACGATCTTACAGTTTTCCTGTGATGTACTGTTTGATTTTTTTTTTTTGCTTCACATTCAGCCAGCTGTCAAGTAGTGGTGCTCTCATGCAGGTTTGACATCTCCTAGCTCCCTAAAGTCAGTGCCCTGAAATGGACACGCTGGCTAGCGCCAGTATTTTCAGGACCTCTCACCGCTGTTCCTGTCTTTTGGGGTGGGTATCTGAAAATGTAGCCCTATATGGTGATTCAGTATTGTAACAAATTTACTTTTTAATCTTTTAATATTTTATGCGTAACCGCTTGTAGCAGTCTGAGGACAGATATCAAAAGAAACATTATCAGAAAATTGTCCCAGCACAATCTGATGGTGACACAGAGGTGTTTGAAGGATGTGTGCCACAACGAGGGCATACTGAAGAGCCAGGAGCACAGGTTATGTCAAGTCATTAAATCACTGCTTTTAATGGATGATGATAGACTTACTATCATGGTCTCTGAAGCGAGCGATAGTTTATTTGTCAAAATGTTCTTTAATGCAGCAGACTGAAAAATGCCTTTCACTCTGCAATAAACCATCATGGTTCTGAAATTACTTTGTGAGACTCTAAGACCACTTAATACACTCAGCTGGCCTTTCCCTCTCCTGTATTTTAGTAGGAGCATTAAACTCATTTCATTTAAATGGATTTTATTATCCATGCTAGAGCTGTGGAAAGGAATTGCAGATGAACTTGGTAAATATTCATACATTTGTATCCCATGGTAACATTTAGCTATTCTATGAAAAGTTTATCTTTGAAATATGTGGAACACCACTTAAGTATTCATTTGTTAGCAGGTTAAATTAATGCATTTAGTGTTGGTGTCAATTTTTAATTTTTTTCTCTTTTACTTTTGTTCACCATCCTTGAACCAGAATGGCAGATATTTGATGTGTTCCTCATGCTCACTGGCTACAACTCTGACCTCCATAACGCCTGTAATTTTGGTGCTATGACAGCTCTTTTGGGTACAAGTTAGCATCCATGCATGCACACTTCCAGTGTGGCCTACAACAGACACTATCCAGGTCAAAGCACCCGTTTGATGGGCACCACAATAACCATGCACTCCTTGCACTGACGCACAGTGGCAGCAGTGTGTACTATCTATAAGATGTAGTGCAGCAACTCACCAAGGCTCCTTCAACAACACTTTCTAAACCTGTGACTTCTACCTCCCAGAAAGACAAGGGCAGCAGATGCATGGGATCACTGCTGATCTGCAAGTTCCCCTCCAAGAGCGGGATTTTCCAGCTGAGTTTGCCCCAAAACCGGAAAAACCCACCTGAGGTCAAATGGTCCTTTCCATGATCAGTCCCTCACTCTCTACGATTCCCGTAGCTGGCAGAACTGGATAATTTGCCCCCAAGTCTCACATCATCCTGGCTTGGAACTATATTGCCTTCCTTCACTGTTGCTGGACCAAAATGCTGGAATTCCCTTCCTAGCAACCATGTGGGTGTTCTTGCAACACATGGACTGCAGCGGTTCAAGATGTCAGCTCACCACTATCTTTTTAAGGGCAATTAGGGATGAGAAATGAACGCTGGTCCCCCATGGTCGGCTTATGATGAAAGTGAGGAGGTGTGGGATAGAGGGAAAGTTGGCAGATTGGATAGGTAACTGGCTGTCTGATCGAAGACAGAGGGTGGTGTTGGATGGAAAATTTTCGGATTGGAGGCAGGTTGCCAGCGGAGTGCCGCAGGGATCAGTGCTTGGTCCTCTGCTCTTTGTGATTTTTATTAATGACTTAGAGGAGGGGGCTGAAGGGTGGATCAGTAAATTTGCTGATGACACCAAGATTGGTGGAGTAGTGGATGAGGTGGAGGGCTGTTGTAGGCTGCAAAGAGACATAGATAGGATGCAAAGCTGGGCTGAAAAATGGCAAATGGAGTTTAACCCTGATAAATGTGAGGTGATTCATTTTGGTAGGACTAATTTAAATGTGGATTACAGGGTCAAAGGTAGGGTTCTGAAGACTGTGGAGGAACAGAGAGATCTTGGGGTCCATATCCACAGATCTCTAAAGGTTGCCACTCAAGTGGATAGAGCTGTGAAGAAGGCCTATAGTGTGTTAGCTTTTATGAACAGGGGGTTGGAGTTTAAGAGCCGTGGGGTTATGCTGCAACTGTACAGGACCTTGGAGAGACCACATTTGGAATATTGTGTGCAGTTCTGGTCACCTCACTATAAGAAGGATGTGGAAGCGCTGGAAAGAGTGCAGAGGAGATTTACCAGGATGCTGCCTGGTTTGGAGGGTAGGTCTTATGAGGAAAGGTTGAGGGAGCTAGGGCTGTTCTCTCTGGAGCGGAGGAGGCTGAGGGGAGACTTAATAGAGGTTTATAAAATGATGAAGAGGATAGATAGAGTGAACGTTCAAAGACTATTTCCTCGGGTGGATGGAGCTATTACAAGGGGGCATAACTATAGGGTTCGTGGTGGGAGATACAGGAAGGATATCAGAGGTAGGTTCTTTACGCAGAGAGTGGTTGGGGTGTGGAATGGACTGCCTGCAGTGATAGTGGAGTCAGACACTTTAGGAACATTTAAGCGGTTATTGGATAGGCACATGGAGCACACCAGGATGATAGGGAGTGGGATAGCTTGATCTTGGTTTCAGATAAAGCTCGGCACAACATCGTGGGCCGAAGGGCCTGTTCTGTGCTGTACTGTTCTATGTTCTATGTTCTATATGCTGGCCTAGCCAGTCATGTCCACATCCAGTGAACAAATATAAAAAGAAAAAATAACTTGGTGAGGGAGCTTTACAAAGTAGGAAGATCATGACACAAGTCCGTGTGTAAGGCTGATTTGACACCAATGGGACCATTTTTAGCCTCATCTGATACCCGCCTCATTGAACCTCACACAATTGAACATAGCACAGCTGCAAGAAGGACCCCTCCCCAATACAGCAGCAAGAAGGACCCCTCCCCAGTGCTATTTAAAGACATCATCAACTACTTTCAGGCTACTTGCTGATTGATTTCAGTGGATGTTGTTGATCTGCAGAAATGCTCCGGATTCTCCACGACAACTTAAAGTTGGTGAAGGTTACAGGAATGGCGTGGCATATGGTGATGGCCCTGCTCCTCACTTCAAATGTTTCTGCGCAGCCCACTTGCTCTCAGTCCTGGGCACTGTACCTACCATCCACAATGACACAGAAATGAACAGAAGCTAAACAGAGGAGGATAAGCTGCTCAAAGAGAGAGGAGGAGGAAGGAATTGGCCTCTCAGCAGGAGGTCATGTCTAACAAAGGCTCCAAACAAAGTAAAAAGCTGCGTGTGCTTCTATTTTATGAAGGTGGTGTTCACTGAAATTTGCCGCCTGTGGCAGGCATACCAGCACCTTCAGGGCAGGGTGAGGATGGCACTGCCCATGGCTGATGAAGGTGACCATGGTCAAGAGCCTCTTCATGTCGAGATTCTTCCAGCTTGAAGCAGGTGACAGCTCTAACATCTTGTGAGTTTGCCATCTACTGCTGAATTTGGGGAATCACAAAGACTATATGCCAGCGGGTCGGTTAGCTCAGCTGGTTGGACAGCTGGTTTGTGATGCAGAGTAACACCAACAGTTCTGGTTCAATTCCTGTATTGGCTGAGGTTATTTGTGAAGGCCTTCCTACTCAACCCTGCCTCCTCAGGTTAAATCACCACCAGCCAATGGTCATCTGGGACTATGGCGACTTTACCTTGAAATGCCAGAAGAGGGAAATACATTGCCTTCTCTTTGGCTAGAGAGAAGCAGCTGGAGTGTGCTTGTGGCTTTGCCAGTACAGTAAGCTTTCCTATGGCACAGGATTATTGACTATACACAAATTGCTGTAGAAGCACCATGTCTAAATGATGAGCTATGCTCTAATCACAATTGCCATGCAACCATACCCACAACGTCAGGCAGTGCAATGGCCGGTATTCTGGTAATAGTCTCTGTACCTGATTGGTTACACTTACAATAGATTAACATTTTTAAAAGTTTATTTATTAGTCACAAGTAAGCTTACATTAACACTGCAATGAAGTTACTGTGAAATTCCCCTAGTCACCACAGTCTGGCGCCTGTTCAGGTCAATGCACCTAACCAGCACATCTTTCAGAGTGTGCGAGGAAACCGGAGCACCCGGAGGAAACCCCCGCAGACACAGGGAGAACATGCAAACTCCACAGAGACAGTGACCCAACCCGGGAATTGAACCCCGGTCCCTGGCGCTGTGAGGCAGCAGTGCTAACCACTGTGCTACCGTGCCGCCCCAATAATGAATAAGAATTGTAATCTAATTTGTGTTGTTTGAGCATTATTTGTTTCATATCACTGATCCTGCCTGTCATCAGACTCAAAGGTTCACTGTACCTTTCTCATGCTAACATTTACCTCTCCTAGAAGTCTGTCCCTGGAGACAAGGAAAGCCCCACAACTCTGACAACCTTTGGGAATTTAGGAACAGGGCAAAGTCATTCACTCCCTTGAGCCTGTTCCACTATTCAATTATACCATGGCTGATTTGTACATTAAATCCACCTACTTTGTCTTGGTTCCATTATTCTTAATACCCTTCTCTCCTTCTTCAGGAACCATGCACTAAGAGGAATTAACAATCTTGGACCGCCATGTTAATCATCCTCTGGAGGTGTGAATCATCTTGGTGATAAATTCATCCAATTAGCGAAGCTCTTTAAAAAGATCATTTTGTCTACTTTGATCCCTTTTACCAGACTTCGTTGCAGCAGGAGTGTGCTCTGAATGGCAGGTAAGATCACGCCCAAAATGTTTTAAGTAATGAGTATTCATAGCCTGCAAATACAATACAAGTATAAAGCTGCCACAGAACACTGAGGCCTGACCCACCACCATCACATCACTGAATTAACGTTTCATTCTGGACTCACCATCATCACTTCAACAGTTGGGCCCCTGCATAATTAACTCTCCCACTCACCGGGCCCGATTTTACCATTTTCATTCTAAGTGCTGAATCTGGGCGCAATTCAGATCCGACTCGGAAATCTGCTCTCAGGCGCCCCCATTAGCACTTAGCCTGAAAAAAAAAATTGCGAGTCTGAATCACGCTGTGTGCGGGGCTTATCACGCCCGAAACACTGCTGGTCTGATTGGAGCTTTGAACTGCGCATGCGCAGTAAGAAAAAAATTTGAAAAAATGTGCTGCTATCACATCGCTCCCGGTCGGCAACAAAGCGGATAAAGCGGCCCAGGAGCGAAAAGCAGGAGCGACGGCCCCCTCAGACATTGCCCCACCCCCACAACATCTGTCCCCCTTATCCACTCACACCCCCGCTACCCAGACTGATCACGATCCCCTGCCCCCTTCTATCCACCAATCGCCCGCAGAGTGGCAGCAGATCCCCCTGCCCCTGCCCCCCCCCATCCCCCCCACCCCACCAGAGATCCATCTGGCCTCTCTCTCCCAACAGAGAATGATCGGGCCTCCCCTCACCACCAACCCCCCCCCCCCACCCCCTTCACTGAATCTTCACTAAATTCCGACCTATGTGACATCTGTCAAACGTTGAATAATTTGTGTACATATTCAAATATTGTTGAAGCACCTAACAGAGCACTCACTTTCAGCATTGTTTTTCTTGGAGTGCTTCCTCTTCAATTTAAGTGTGTAAATTATTTATTTTGCTTTTTCCTTTAAGGAGATTAGTTCCATAAATAAATAGTGGCTACAGAAACATTAAAATCCAAGCATTGGTTATTCATTCAACCACACACAAATTCAATAGAATACCAATTCACTTGCTCTGCATTTCCAGCCAATTGTCTGGAACAATGCCATTTGTTATTGCTTCAGCATGCTTTGTAATCTCCGGATTTATGCATAAAATACAGGAGTGATTGGTGTTGACAGAGTAAATCTGTGTGTTTAAAGCACAACCACAACTATATTCTGTTGAATGTCGCATTCAACGAGGCTTTTCTGTCAGCTGAAGTGAATGTATGCGAGCATTTTAAAATAACTTGATTGGAGTTATCATGTGTGCTTAGCTTCAAATGTATTCAATCCAAATGTACATAGAAAGAATTCTTATGGTAACATTTTTTGTGCTTTCAATATTTATCCATGCTATTGGATCTCCCACGACACAGTCTGTGATAAGGGAGGCGATGGCCTAGTAGTATTATTGCTAGATTATTAATCCAGAACCTCAGTTCTGGGCACCTGGGTTCGAATCCTGCCATGGCAGGTGGTGGAATTTGAATTTAATAAAAAAAGTCTGGAATTATGGATCTACTGATGACCATGAAACCATCGTTGACTGTCGGGAAAACCCATCTGGTTCACTAATGTTCTTTAGGGAAGGAAATCTGCCGTCATTACCTGGTCTGGCATACATGTGATGCCAGTGCCTCAGCAAGGTGGTTGATTCAGCTACCCTGTGAAATGGCCTAGCCAAAGGCAACTTGGGATGGGCAATAAATGCTGGCCAGCCTGCGACGCCCATGTCCCAGAATGAATTGAAAAAGTTCAGAGAAAGCACTGCTTTGTGTGTGAATACCTCCCTGCCCTTGCCTCTCCCTATCTCTGTCATTTCTGCCAGCTCCACAACCCTCCAAGATCTCTAAGCTCTCCCAGTTCTGCTCTCCACAGCTCAGTGATGACTCCCGCGCATTCTCCTCCAGGTTACTTGGCTAAGGTGGGAGGTCCTCTTCTCCAGGGACAAAAGATGGAGTCCTCTCTGCCGAACTAAGGATGGATGGAATTCATGGAGGAGATCAGTAACTGTGGAGTTGACCAGAGAACCTGGTTACAGTGCACATCATTGACCGTTTACTCTCCGCAAGGGTATCTCCCCTGCTCCTCTGAGGTGTCAACAACTGGATAAAAGTGTGAATATACAGTTGCTGGGGATGGAGAGCCCAGCATGTCGGTGGCAAAGGGTTGAAATTATAGCATCCCCTTGGAAAGGAATGGCAGCATCTTCATAATGGGGCGTTGCAACTGGAGTGACCAACACTTTCAAGGTGGTTCCAGCATGGCCCAGTGCCACACATGAGCACAGAGGCAGCAGAGAGTGTGCAAGCCAAATGTGTTTGTTCATGTGGGGTGATTAACATTCCTCTTCCATGTTTCCTCAGGAAAAGAGGAGTCAAAATGTCAAGGAAAGTACATGGACTAGTAGTGGGCTCCCAGCGTTTGCCACCTTGACACCCACAGCGGAGGAGACTCACATACACTGAGGCAGGAGTTCAGTCACAAGAAGGTAAACTGTCTCCTAACCAGGTATGAAGGAACCTCAGGTAAGCAGGAGGGTTGGTGTTCCTATGTCCTCCAATGTGTAGACATTGATGTGAGCTGCAGTTGTTTCTACGGACTCCAGTCTGGAGGGCAAAAGGTGCTGATCATTCTCCCACATAGGTTATCCACAGGAGCAGAGAGCTGCAATCTGCAGGGGACACTCATTCTCCTCTGAGGAGGAGCAGGGGTACCCGGAGGGGGCAACTCCACATCATTACCCTGACCTCTCTGCCTCCTTGGGCGACATGCATTTTTGTGTGTAGATTCAGGCTCTCAAAGTGGTGAGAGCACCACACACGCATCTAAGCAGCTGTTGGAGGCTGTGTCAGCTGAGATCACTCATGCCTCTGGAAATGTTGGTGAGGTGGCTGATGTTGCAATTCCACATGAGATGTGTGAAGATCTGCTGGGGGTTTCAGAGGATTTGCACACACTATCTTAGACAGCGGAGGAATTCATCCAGGCCGTGAGTGAAGCCATTTCCCTCTCAGTGCACATAGTCTCCTCCATCAAGAGATTGGCACTTCTCACTCAGTGGACGCCAGAGCTGTGCGCTTGTCTGCAATACCACCACTCTGCCCATGAACTTAATAGAGCAGTGGCGAGGAAAGGGGGGGTGAGATGTCTGTATTCTCCAGCAGGTCCTTGTCCTTCTCAGGTCAGCAGGGGGGAGGGGAAGGGTGGGTGGGGTTTCAAGTATGTCTCACACTGGAGACAAGACAACTGCCCTTCAAATTTGGGGGCTCCTCTCAGGGTTGGCTCAGTGTGGACAGCTGCTCCTTAGCCCCTTTGCTAGTGATACTTTCCGTAACAACAGGGAGGGGATGCTTGTGAACTTAAGAAGGAGCCCCACCCCCCCAACAATCCCCCATCGCTAGCCTCCCGGACCTCCCCGGCCCAGCCTCTAAATCTCCCTCTCCCTAACCAGCCCCGATGTTCCTCCCTCCCCACCAGCCCCGAGCTCCCCACCCCGATGGCTAGCCCCAATAGCCCTCACTCCCTCCCTGCCTCCACCGATCCCGATTGGTGGCAGAGAGCCGCCACCTCCTGAATGCCTGATGCCCACTCTACTTGGGCACTGCCAGTTTGAAGGATTAACCTGCAGTCGTTGCTGCAACACTGTTCACCCCAGGCTCCTCCCTGGGCCCTCTCTGATGGGCACCCTGTGAGGACCTCAATTTCATCAAGGGGCAAGGGGACAGACCACCTCTACCTGACTTCCCAACTACCTCTCCTGCAGGGCAAATGCTGTGCCTGTGCTGGACCTTCTTACTTACCAAGGAAAAATGGCTGAGTGCAGCATAGCACCCTTTAAAAGCTGCTGAGGCTCCGATGCCCCATGTAACCTTTGAGTTTATCTTTAATACTGAGCAGCCTATACAATTGTGGTCTTTTGGATCCTTAACAATGTTAAATAGCTCTACATTGCTGATTTCAAAATCAAGAGCAACACAGATTCCTGTTCTCCACTGATAAAGTCAGAAGTCTCACAACACCGGTTAACTCCAAAAGGTTTATTTGGTAGCAAATACCATAAGCTTTCGGAGCGCTACTCCTTCGTCAGATGGAGTGGAAATGTCCTCTCAAACAGTTCACCCCAGTCCAACGCCGGCATCTCCACATCTCCACTGATAAATGCAGCCCTGGTGTGACGACGTTGGAGATGTGACCTGACTCACAGGCCTGTGACCAATTTCTACCCCCGTCTCTTTATTACAACTTTTAAACTAAAATTAATGTATACAAGAACATTGGGCAGATCTGAGCTGTGGTACACTTTTCACTGCAGCAGATTTTGCTCTCAATATATTGCAGTGCCTGTAAACAATACTGCTGAGTGTTATTTAAATAACTAATTACATTCACTACATTAATTATGGGGTGTATTGTAAACAGCACTGCATGAGGCACTTCTTCCCTCTAGCGCATATTGCTAAGCCTTAGTGTTAACATAATACAGCAGACAATATATTTCTTCCTTCAAATTCCTTCAGATAACAGATGCATCTTGAGAACAGAAGCATGCAATTTAATGCATGTCCCAGCCAAATACTGCTGAAAAAAATTAGAAGAGGCTAATCCTTCACAATAGATCACAAGTTAAATGCAGATTTAGTGTGAAATGAATGAAACAAATAGAAGTGTGCATAGATTCTGAACCTATCATGATTCATACTGGGCTGGCTGAGTTAATGTTCTAACTTTGATATAATTTGGATTATATCATGGATTGGTACCAGTAAGAAAAGAGGGAAGACTTCAGCCCCAGATCACCTCTGAGCAGGAAGCAGAACCAAATGGAGAACCATCACTGCATTCCCCTGCACCCTCCACCAACGCAGGTACACGCAACATGGTGGGTCCTAGATCTAGGGAAGGTTCCAGTTCACAGTCCGGTGATCACTTCACAGACGCAGGTCCACAGCTGGCGGAAGCAGTGACAGCCGAGGTCTCTGACACTGAGCACTGCTGGAGATGAGGCCACGAGAGGGTCTGAGTCCAATGATGAGCCTCTGGAATTGGCCCTGAGGGAGATGTTAGAGATGCAGAGACAGGCAGGGGAACATCAGGTAGAGTTGTCAGCCGATGTCTTCAAACTAGACAGAAAGATGGAAGAATCCATCCACGTTGTGTGTGATGTCATGGCTCCAACAACAGAGCACATCGAAGTCGCCACTGGAAGGGTGGTAACTGCTTTGGAGACCCAGGTCCAGCTGTTGCTGCCAGGTTTGAGCTCAAAGAGTGCCCTGCTGCTCCAGCTCCCCTCTGCCAATGACCCCATCAACTCCAGTAGGTCAGGCTGAGGTGGGTGCACCAGCACCTGAGCAGGAGACAATTAGCAGGCCAGAGCCCTCAAGCCACCAGGGGACACCCGCCCAAGTCATCTCAGACAACAGGGCATAGCGGTCAGCAGACTGTGGATGTCGGGGCTGTACCTACACTTGCAGTAAGGTAAGAAATATTAAGAAGTTTTAAACAAACACACGAGGCATGGGGGTTCACTCATTGTTTTGACTTTTCATTTCTGTAAATATATGTTGCATTAATACTTTTCCAAGTCTGATCAATTCAATTTATACTCAATTTGCTTCCTTGTCTCATTGTAATTTAAGGGTCCAAAATGTAGCTGCCCAGCGAACTCCATCTGGATCTTCAGCTGCATGAATTCTCACATAGAAACTAGAAGCAGGAGTAGACCATTCAACCCTTCGAGCCTGCTCCCCCATTCATTTTGATCATGGTTGATCATCGAATTCAATATCCTGATTCCGCCCCCCCCCCTCTACATATCCCTTGATCCCTTTAGCCCCAAGAGCTATATTTAGCTTCTTCTTGAAATCAGACAAAGTTTTTCACTTCAATCTCACCACAGTGAGTAGCCTTTATTTCCATATCTGTGACATTAGGAAATGCACACTGACACTAATGGGTGGCCATTACACCTCACCTGTTCTGTTCCCCTCCACCTGGGCAAGTGAAACTGCTACTCACTGCAAACTCACTCTCTCATAAGGGCATCAGGCAGTCTAAGCGTTAAAATCCACAGGGATGTCACACACGACCAGCAGATGGGACATCAGCACTGAATGTCTGCCAGCCACTATAAGATGTCAGCCTTAAATCTCAGGCAGCATACTTTGGGCTTTGGAGAGGTGCTTAGCAAAGTTGTCAATTATCTTGGTGCTGTCGCACTGTCTATTGTTTGTGGATGGTGCAAGAATTGGTTGTAACCAATGTTATATTTGTTTCAGCAATGTGTAATTTGCAACAATGTTTGCTTTGAGAGTGAGTTCATGAAAAAAGTAGTATCGTACTTTAGCTTCCATGATGTGTCTGCGTTTGAGGCCAAACATCATTTTCTGCTGATTTCCCACTCCCCGTGCGCAATGCTGAACTCAACAAGTGAGCATCTATCAGGCAACTTACACTCGTACTCTTCCTGCAGATATTTGTATGATATCTGAGGTGTGTGCTCAGCTTGATGAAGCCACCTCTTTCCTGTAATGATCCTACATTGGACCAGGATGGCTGCTCAGTGGAGCTTTACATGCTCCTTGTGTAAAGACACAGCATAAAATTCAATCAGGAGTTCATTGCAAGACAATGCTCTCATTGGCTTACGGTGTAGAAAGAAATGGGCTTTGTAAACTGACCGTGTCAAGGACTGTTATGCTCTGAAAGCCATGCAAATCTCCAAAGACCTCAGCAGGGTCTGCGAAGGGACAATGTTGTCATTGGCTGCTGTGTCAATTGTGAGTGGTCCTGGTTTCACTCTAATGCAAATCTCATTCAGGACAGAAACTTAGCAGGATTCCAATGATGGCAGGCTTCTGATGAGGGTTTGTTACCCATTAAACAATTGTTCTAGTGAGGCACTGCCTGTAAGGACAATGCAAACAAGCCTCGCAACTTTGCTGCATTATGTAGAGTTAAAGGTCAGTGCAATCTGATGTGCAAAGGGTGTGTGTATGGGAGCTGCAGTAGCAAGGTGATGTCTCAGCATTCTGCATTGATGAAAGCTGGTGATGGGACAAACTGAGCTCTCCAGATGCTGCTCCCTGTTGAGCTGTCTAAGCGTAAAGCACTAAAAGGTGTTTAAGCCATCTTATTGGGCCAGTGTCATACTGACATGAGTGCACACCTGTGTAAATTGGAAAGCTGCTCTCACACTGATTTTGTGAGGTCCATGGGTGAAAGAACTTTATCACGTGGAGCTGCTTAAGAATGTGTGCTAAGGGAGTGTCCACAGAAGCAACATGTTGCCAAGGTTACTATCCCTTCCAAGGTAGATCTCATCATGGATGCTCTTCAGAGAGTCAGTGCAGACTCAATGGGCCAAATGGCCTCTTTTCTGCAGTGTAGGAATTTTATTTCTCCTGGAATTTTGTAGCTATTACATTCCACAGCTGCAGCATAACACCTGTCTTGCCATCGTTACTTAAGACATTGGTAAGGCCACATTTGGAGTTACTGACTCCAATTCTGGTTGCACTGCTATAGGAAGGATGTTATTAAACTGGAAAGGCTGCAAAAAAAATACAAGGATGTTACTGGGACTGGAAGGTTTGAATTATAAGGAGAGGCTGGGACTTTTTTCCCTGGAGCGTAGGAGGATGAGGGGTGACATTATAGAGGTTTATAAAATCATGAGGGGCATAGATAAGGTGAATAGCCAGGGTCTTTTCCCAGGGTAGGGGAATCCAATACCAACAGGCATAATTTCAAGGTGAGAGGGGAAAAATTTAAAAGGGATCTGAGGGGCAACTTTTTCCACACAGAGGGTGGTGCGGATATGGAATGAGCTGTCAGAGGAGGTGGCAGAAACAGGTACAATTACAACATTTAAAATACATTTGGACAGGTACATGGATGGGAAAGGTTTAGAGGGATATGGACCAAACAGAGGCAAATGGGACTAGTTCAGTTTAGGAAACCTGGTCGGCATGGATAAGTTGGGTTGAAGGGCCTGTTTTCGTGCTGTATCTCTCTCTGACTCTGATTAACTTAAGATAATTCTTATATCCAGCATATCTCTTTTCCCCATGCACTGAATTCCTACATGAACCGAATTCTCCACCCACTCAGTCTCCATCTCATTCAGGTGGAATCCCCTGTCTCCTCGTATACCCCTTACTGATCATGTGGGTTGCAAAGTTTGTCTCTTTTATTGACCCTTTGAGTTCCCAGCTAGTTTAGCTTCCTGCTACAGTAATTAACACCAATTGAACCAACTGCTTTCAACTGATTAACAGATAACTGCCAATACCTGGCAGTTCCCTGTTTGACAACTTAGTCTAACTTACTTGAAGGTTGTTGGTTCCATGTCAGAGCTTCATTTGTAATCTATATTTGAACCTGAAAAAGACTTAGTAGAAATCATCATGTGAACCTAATTCGCTTCTCACTCCTCTCCATCTCTATCCATCTCTCTCACCCTGTCTCTCTTACTTCCTCTCACTTAGACATCATCTCCTTGCGCACCATTAATGATAATGCAAGTTCTTTAACTGATCTGGCACACTTTATACAAAATAAATACCAGCAGCTACAAGAAGAAACAGTGAAAGATTCTAAATGCAGAAGCTGTGGAAAACCATCACTGAAGGATGGGCTGATTCAATCCAACCGGTCCACAAACATGTGAAATCAGGCGGGTTATCATACCAGAATTTTTTGACCTAATATTCTTCAATAATTTCATCCCTCACATGGGCATAGATTAGATGAGAAGATTCACAAAAGAAACAGTCTATTGGTCGGGTATGAACAATGACATTGAAGTCATTGTCAAGAAGTGCAAAGTATGCCAAAAACATATGCCAAGTCAGCACAAAGAACCATTGATTCCACATATAGTTCCTACCAAAGATGCACTGATCTCTGTCATGTACATGGTACTGACTTCCTTGTCATCGTCGTCAACTGCTTTACTAAGTGCCCCATTATTCAGCAATTGTGCAATACGTCAAGGGCAACTGATACGCACATTCTAAGTGCTATTTTCAGTTTGCTTTCTGTGCCTAGAGAAACCATTAGAGATAACAATTTATTGGTAAACCATTTCAGGATATATGTGAGAATTGGAATATCAATCATACCACTTCTTCTCCTCATTACCCTAGATTTAATGGCCAGACTGAATGAATGATTTGCACAGTGAAATCCCTATTTCGCAAAAGTAGTTAGACCAAGCAAGGTCTACACATTGCAATGTTACCCCTGAGAGCACTACATTTAAGGGCAACTATTCCATCATCAGCAGAGCTCATGTCTGGCAGACCGGTGTGTACTAATTTACCTACTCTTACCCTTTTGACTCGCTCAGAAACTAGAGAGCAACTTATAAAGAGAAGATGACCAACATGTGTGATAAAATTGCCAAGTTTAGAGTTGGGACAATAAGTCTGCATCCAGGAGCCCACAGAAGGTAAGTGGTAATCAGCCGAGGTTACGAGAATTTGTTCGAAACCAAGGTCCTATGAAGTCATTACACACAAAGGTACAATGGTGAGGCAGAACAGAGGACAAATCATTCCAGTTTCTCAATCACTGTAAAGCCCTATTGCAAGACCCACATTCAACCAGGAACGGCCCCCCCACCAAAGAAGATTCCTCCCTCTCTTGTCCGACACCAGCCCATGCAGTAAGAGTTGCCAGGCTACCCACCTGGTGTGAGCCTCTGGTGTCACAGGTAATATAGCGGCAAAGGTGGAATGAGGCACTGAAGTGACCATTCACGCGGGCAGGTGGCCGTAAAACCCAGCTGCTTATTTATAAGGAAAGGGTCTAAAATGTTGACTGTTTCTCTCTTCACAGATGCTGCCAGATCTGGTGAGTATTTCCAGCATTTTCTGTTTTTACCTCTGTAGCACAACTGACCAGTTGATACTCAGGATTTCTGGCAAAATTGCTAAACCTCACTCTGTTGGGAGTACTGACGCTTCCTGAAGATGCACCTGAAAAATGGGGATGAACTCAACCAGTGTTTTGTCCAATTCCAGCAAAATTACTCCCTCATTTAGAATAATAATAGAATAAGATGCTGATTCTTGCAAACAATTTTTCAGTCTTGGGCAGAGAAGTTGAAGTTACTAAGGCCAACTCAAAATTCAACCTAGCTTGATTGTCATCTTACTAAAAAACCTCAAAACTTAGATCTGTCACTTCTGGCTTCCTGTTGTAGTGGCATAAAACAGGCGATTAATAATGGAACAAAAGGTTGAAGTTCCATCATGCTAGCCTTAAATCAGTGACATGGGGCAGAATTCACTGCCCACCATAAAGGCAGGTTTGAAAGCAAGGGGGAAGCCATATTTAATCAACAGCAGGAAGGCCTGAGGATGACCTTCCTGCTCAGAGGCCAATTGAGGCCAATAAGTGGTCCCTTCAGGTCCTTATCTTGCACCACTGGAACTTAACCAGCAATGGGCAGGATTGTATCACATGGGCCTACCAACAGGAAAACCTTGGTGGGTGGGTCCAGGTCTCGGTTCGGGTGGGGTGACGGGGGCACCATAGTAGGCATTCTGTGTCTGACAGAGGCAGCCACCTGTGGGAATGGAGGGATATGGAGTAAGACCTCTCCTCTGCCATTCAAATCAAACCTCCCTCCTTCCTCTTCCTAGAAGGCAAAAACAATTTGGACCTGTATTCTTATTTCCCTGTTTTACTGGTGTTCCATTTTAAAGTATACAAAATGATGCACTATCAATCGAGCCGAGACTAGTTGTGAGCAAGACAAATAGGCTTTTATTGGCAAGAACTTGGAGCCATCCCTGTCGGTGATCTGGTCTGAACTGAGAGCAAGAGGGGGGGGGGGAGCCACCGCCTTTATACCCAGACCAGGGAGAGGAGACTTGGGCGGAACCGACAAGGATGTGCCACATAGCTATATAAGACCCTCGTCAGACCCCACTTGGAGTACTGTGCTCAGTTCTGGTCGCCTCACTATAGGAAGGATGTGGAAAAGATTGAAAGGGTGCAGAGGAGATTTACAAGGATGTTGCCTGGATTGAGTGGCATGCCTTATGAGGATAGGCTGAGGGAACTCGGTCTTTTCTCCTTGGAGAGATGAAGCATGAGAGGAGACCTAATAGAGGTGTATAAGATGTTGAGAGGCATAGATCGGGTGGACTCTCAGAGGCTTTTTCCCAGGGTGGAAATGTCTGCTACGAGAGGACACAGGTTTAAGGTGCTGGGGGGTAGGTACAGGGGAGATGTTAGGGGTAAGTTTTTCACACAGAGGGTGGTGGGCGAGTGGAATCGGCTGCCGTCAGTGGTGGTGGAGGCGAACTCAATAGGGTCTTTTAAGAGACTCCTGGATGAGTACATGGAGCTTAATAGGATGGAGGGTTATAGGTAGGTCTAGAAGGTAGGGACGTGTTCGGCACAACTTGTGGGCCGAAGGGCCTGTTTGTGCTGTAGTTTTTCTATGTTTCTATGTTTCTATATACAGGTACTGAGAAATACTAACTACAGTGGTTAACCACTACAGATAACATATAACAGTGGTTTACCGCACAAGACAGTTCAGCTCAGTGTTCTTATTTCCCCGATTTACTGTCTTTTCCTATCTGACAGCCAGGGGCCTCCCAATCTAGCCCCAGCAAACCCGTTCCACTCACCCATTTCCTGGGTATCCTTCATTGATCCCTGGTATAGGCTGTACTGCAGTACCGGCAGTGGCCACTGCACCTGGTGGTGCTGCCAGTATAGGAAATCTTCCAGCCTCTGGCCAGCAGCTTTCAGATGTGGGACATTCGGTTCGGCCGCATTTGGAATACTGCGTCCAGTTCTGGTCGCCACACTACCAGAAGGACGTGGAGGCTTTAGAGAGAGTACAGAGGAGGTTTACCAGGATGTTGCCTGGTATGGAGGGGCTTGGTTATGAGGAGAGATTGGGGAAACTGGGGTTGTTCTCCTTGGAAAGACGGAGGATGAGGGGAGACTTAATAGAGGTGTATAAAATTATGAAAGGCACAGATAGGGTGAACGGTGGGAAGCTTTTCCCCGGGTCGGTGGTGACGTTCACGAGGGGTCATAGGTTCAAGGTGAAGGGGGGGAGGTTTAACACAGATATCAGAAGGACATATTTTACACAGAGGGTCGTGGGGGCCTGGAATGTGTTGCCGGGCAAGGTGGTGGAGGCGGACACACTGGGAACGTTTAAGACTTATCTAGACAGCTATATGAACGGAGTGGGAATGAAGGGATACAAAAGAGTGGTCTAGTTTGGACCAGGGAGCGGCGCAGGCTAATTGTTCTTTGTTTCTCGTTTCAAGGATTCATTCTATGATCATCTTGCTGGTGCCAGTACAGAGCGAGACTGCGGATAGTTGGGAACCTGTCTCGGGGGCAGGGAATTCAGATGGTGTTCGTAAAGCAGAAGTGGAAATGAATAGGGTTGGGAAGCATTTTCTGATCAGGGCCAGTGTGATCTCCTGGACTCGTTTCGATCGCTTCAGGGGGTCGGAGAGGAATTTCCCAGATTTTGTTTTCCCCATATTGGCCCTGGGGTTTTCACTCTGGGTTTTCGCCTCTTCCTGGAGATCACATGGTCTGGAATGGGGGGGTGGGGGTGAGTTAATAGGTTGTGATGAACAAAGCATCGTAGCTGTGAGGGACAGCTCGGTGGATAGGATATTAGGATGTAGATAGGCTGGAAAATTGGGTGGGGATCCTGGATTCAGGATTCAATCCTGGGCCGGGGAGCGGAGCGGGCTTGGAGGGCCGAAGGGCCTGTTCCTGTGCTGTATTGTTCTTTGTTCTTTGTTTGTTCTATTTGTCTCACATCACGATACCTGGGGAAGAACCTCCCCTCACAAGAGCCGGGATGTCCGTCAGCAAACAGGTCGGTGCCCAATTAGGACTTAATCCCTTTGTGCCTCCTGAAAAGGGGAAGTTTTACAGACAGTGGACAGATCCCTCACTGCAACCATTAGATTCCGTCCATGGTTTCTGGGGAGTATGGATCAGCAGCTTGAGAACTGTCTACTATGAATGGACTGAAACATCCTGCATACCACTTTCGAGTGTTAAAGAATGCTGTACATCATTCCCAAAGACGTGCTGCGTTAATAGTGAATCAATTGTTATAGTAGCTGATCTAAAGGGCATAGATACATTAAACTGGGATAGCTCAGTCATTTCTGACCTTTATTGCCTTTTTATGCATGTTACTTAGTCCTGAGCCTCTGTGCCAAAAAATGATATCCTCTCAGCACCTTTACTTGTACTAATTAATTTCCCAAAGGGAATCTCTCTGTTCCAGCTGTTTGGACATGAAGGACCTGCAGAGGGATATGGACAAATCAAGCTGTATGAGAGGTGTTCTGTGCCACCCACTAAGACCCTCATACTAACACTTCCAGACAAAAGAAACAAAACATTGCATTTGCAAGGACAATTTTAACCAAACCCGTCTGCCAGAAAACCTACCTGATCAGATGCAAGCCTGATTGTAAATCCCTCCCAATGTAACTCTTTGCATAATTCAATGGGGAGTAAAATGCAGTGCCATGTAAACCCAATGTTGTACCTGTCTTTCCTGCCCAGTGTGTTAACTAAAAACTACCTCCAGCAGCTCCTCTTCCCAAAGGGAAGCAGAACAGCAGACCCAATGCCACCGAATGGCTGGCTGACTGAAGCACCCCAATCGCAGTAAGGCAACTTTCAATAGTACTGCATGAAAGAAGGCAAACAATGATGACGATCAGACAACTTTCCTGATCTGCTGCAACCTCCGTAGCCTTGAAAGCTACTTTTGTATGGTTTTCACGCAGTCTGGGCACAAAATGTAGGATGAAACCTGAGTTCACCACTGTACAGCCACTAAAAACGCTGAAGGGAACAGAGGTGAGTGCTTCTAACCCCCTAACACTGGAAGAGTCAGTTCAGGACTGGTGGGATGGCATCAAGCATCCTAAATCATGCCAGTTTAGCCCTTTGTATATCCATATTGACCACATGTGCAGTGCCAGCAAGGGCTAAATCATAGTGGAAATGGAGTAGAGTGATCTGCAGCATTGCAAAAGCACCAAATATTAATTCTAGACCTTACATTCCGGACCCATTGGTCCCAACACACTGCAGCAAGAAGCCTAAAGTGAGATTTCTCATGGAGAAATCTTTTTGATGGTGATGGGTTGAAAATCTAACACCTAACCGCCACACCACATGAGCCCTCATAAATACAAGTGATAGTAAAATTCTTTCATTATGCAGCGAACAATCTTAGCCTCCAATCAATTATATTTGAATATTTTAACAACTGAGCAGTTTTTTTTCCAGAATATTTATTCACCATCTGTGGTCCATAATGCATTCCCTGATGTCATATGAATAATGTGGCACCGTATCAAATGCCAATTAGATTCAGGCTCAGGTATGACAAAATCCTCAACCATAATATTAATCAAAACATCATAAAAGCTGAAAGATCAGATAGTTATTTTAAAGTGTCCAAATCCAAAAAAATAATTCTGGTAATCGCATCTCATAGTAACTCTGAAAAGTACAGATGGGAGAAGTCAATAGCAATAAATAAATACTGTAACTAGGATTGAATACTGTCATTTCCTAAACCAATATTTTGACATATGCTTCCCTATCCCGCAGATAGGAAATGTATTATATTCCCTCAGTTGTAATCTGCTGTACTACAACAGTGTCCTGTTAAATATAAATACCAGATAAATCACTGAATACACTTTATCCATTAAAAGAGGATACAGCTTTGCATGTTCTGAACTGCTACAGGCTACCACCACTGCAGCTAGCTTTCTTGTCTACCACGGCCCTTCACAAAGGTCAAAAACAATTGCCTGTTCCTCTTATTAAAATAAAGATGGGAAATGTTGATGATTGCCGTGCCCAGCAGCTAACTTCATCATCTGTAGCAGTTTCCAACATATGCTTCCCAGATAATGAAAAATGTAGCATTAAACATGGTGGCAGATTGAATCTTGTTCCAGGGTAAATATAGCAAGTCAATTTTTTTTTAGAAGCTGTTTAATAATGAATTGCAAATGCCATTGCAGAGAGGCAATGATGTTATTGCATAATACGTTTTCTACAGATTATGTTCTCATAAATGCAAGTGATAGTAAAATGCTTTCATTATGCAGCGAACAATCTTAGTTTGCAATCAAATGTATTTTAATAATAGAGCAGGTTTTTTTTCCAGAATAAGTATTCACCATCTGTAGCCCATAATACAGTCCCTGATGTCACATGAACAGTGTGCCACCATACGAAACAGAATTGGATAGACTTTTATCCATTAAAAAAATAAACAGCTTCAAACTTGCGAAAGTCATTTATAATAAAAAGGCTGCAGTGACTTTTTTTGACTTTGTTTTTCACTTCTGGTCTCCATTATTCACTTGCATGTAAAATTGATTTGTCGATGATTTAAGGAAACCGATCAAGGACTTGTGCGTGACTTCTGTTTCCTGCAGACCACATTTTAGCTCATACCACTGGCAGGCAAGGCCCCCTGTTGCTTCACCATATCAGAGTTTGCACTGATGGTTTTCTGGGTCATTAGAATTATTTGCAAGCAGCTTGATGAGCTTGCTGAGGGGAAACAAAAAGGCAATGGGAGCCAAAACATCAGAGTCTCTTTTGTTGGAAGCATTTAGTGAAAGTCTACATTGGTGCTCCTGTGCCGTCTCTCTCCCCATTGAGTGCTAAAAACTAACAGCACCCTAATATAACCTAACTACCTTGTCAATCATGAATGACACTGGTAACTGAGTTAGAGTACCACTCTGTGTTTGTGCCCTTTAGCAGATTGTCATCCTATGGTTTTGCCCCTGTCAAATTCTACGCTGATAGTTCAACAATAAGACTTCTTTAAGTGGAGATATCGAAACAAAATACTGCAGGTGCTGAAAATCCAGATTAAAAACAGACAATGGGAGAAATACTCAGCAAGTCAGGCAGCATCTATGGGGAGAGAAACAGAGTCAATGGGCTGGATTTTACCATTTGGGTCACGATCTCAACAGGGAGGTCATGACCTTGCAATGCATGCGTGGAAGGACTTGCAGAGTTGTTTAGCGTCATACAACTAGTTAACATTAAGCCTTTGAGAAAGCCAACCAATTATAGTTGATATCCAGGAGGTAGTGCTGACAGCTTGCTTGAGGGCATCATCTTTAACAGCAGTCTGCAGCCTTAATACTGGCCATACTCAGCGAAGGCTAAAGAAAGGTGTAATAGAAGGCACTGTGTAGACACATGGAAGGAGCCTGATGAAGGTTAACTCTACAGTTTAGTGATGTCTCTCTGGAGGTGCTCCTGAAGGAAAGGAGGCAGGTCCTTTTCCCAGAGGATGGGATGAAGAGGGCAACCATCTTCACAAAGAAGTCTTGCTTGAAGTGACCATGGAGGTTAGCAGCTGCAGGGTTATCACAAGAACACAGATGCACTGCCTGAATCACTTCAGAGACTTCATGAGGCTGGCGAGGTGAATGCATTCATATGCAGTGCCATGGAGAAAACATGAATAGGAACTCCAGAGAGACTCCAGTGTGCATCCAGACAGATGAGCTGGAATTCTCCTGTCCCATCCGTCACGGGAATTATAGCGGGCGGGGGGTGCGGGCCATGCAAAGGTCCTTTGACCTCGGGCGGGATTCTCCAGTTTTGAGGCGAGCGCGGCCGGAGAATCCCGCCGAGGGTGCTGTCACACCAGAGACTCATGGTCAATGCTTTGTACATAAGCATTGTCAACCATAGCTGAATGCCAGCACCAAGCAACCTAGTGCTGCAAAGATGGCCATTGAAAGCGGCACAGCCATCTGGTCATCACAGAGGCAGAGGCTTTGTGTGAAATTCTTTAATATGTGCCTTTGCAGGAGAGGAGATCTCACAATGCATGGGAGCAGAGATGGACTTGTGGTGGAGATAATATCACAGGTGGAGGAGGAGACGATGAAGATTAGCAGGTTGACAGTGAGCCAGACAGTCACCAACGGCAAAGTATTCCTTTACTCAAACTCTCTTGCAACACAGGTATATACCATTAGCCTTCCTAATTGTTTGCTGCACCTGTATGTTATCTTTTAGAGGCTTATAGACAAGGATACCATTTACACTTGCTAATCTCTTACCATTTAAGAAATACTCTGCACATTTGTTCCTTCTACCAAAGAGGATAATGTCACATTTTCCACATCACTTTCTAGCATGTTCTTGCCCACTCACTATTTCTATCTAAATCCCCTTGAAGCCACTTTGCATCATCCTCTCAACTCACATTCCCACTTAGTTTTGTGTCATCCGCAAACTTGGAAATATTATATTTGTTCGCCACATCCAAATCATTGTTATATGTTGTGAACAGCTGGGGCCGAAGTATTACTGATCCTTGCAGTACCTCGCTAGTCACAGCCTGCCAATGTGAGAATGGCTGTCTGTTTTCTGCTTGTTAGCCAATCTTTAACCCAAGCCAGTACATTATCTCCTATCCCATGTGCTTTGCTGTGGAAAACTTTATCAAACGCCTTCTGAAAATCCATGAAGACTACATACAATTCTGTTAGCAGCAAGGGCAGCATGGTGGCTCAGTGGTTAGCACTGCTGCCTCACAGCGCCAGGGACCCGGGTTCGATTCCCGGCTTGGGTCACTGTCTGTGCGGAGTCTCCCCTTGTCTGCGTGGGTTTCCTCCGGGTTCTCCAGTTGAGAAAGGAGTTGAGGAGTAATTTTTCACCCAGAGGTGGATTTCAAACAGAGTGCCTAAAAGGATAGTAGAACCCTCACTGTAGTTAAAAATTACTTGGAATTTGCACACAGTGTCATGATGTGGACCAAGAGCTGGAAGATGGGATTGAGAGGGATTTAGCCAGCACAGACCCTATGGACCAAATGACGGCCTCCTGTGTCCAAAATCTTCCTAAGTTTCAGAGGAACAAAAAGAGAGGCACGACCAGGTAAAAATTCTATTCAGTGAAGATTTTCATTTTCACTGTTTGCTCTGCCCAAAAGTAGGTTTTTGGCTGTTTGGCCTGAATTCCACGCTCCCCTGCCTAAAGGATTTTGGGTGGCCGGTGGGGGAGCGGGTGAGTGGGTGAGGGTGGGTAGTGTGAAATTGAAGGAACAGGATTCCTTCTGGAGTCCCACCTGCTCTGAACGCAGAATAATTTTACACTGGGGATGGGAAGGCCACCTGCCCTTCCTCCAGTTGAGACCCTTAAATGACCAATTATTGGTCACTTAAAGGCCGTTTCCCATCCAGTCTCAATTTGTAGGCCAGCGGGAGGATTTACCTGGCATGGGGGAAGCCCGGCAATGATCTTGGGTGGGAGAACCTCCAATCAAAAGCCCCCTTCTGGATTCACACGCCCCCACCCCAAAGATCCTGTGGTCACTGGACCTCCTCTCCCAATGGCCTCTCTCTCCCAAATTCCAAATGCCTATTTTGATCCTCCAGGACCACATTACACTTCTCGCCCTGGGACTCCCAAATGGTGCCTTCCCATCCATTCCCGGGACTCTCGCCTGTTGAAGCATTTCCTCTTCTGTCCACTGCGGCTCCTGCTGTTGCAGAGACTAGAGAGTTGCTGGCTAAACAGATTGGCCGACAGCTTTCCAGGGTGGGACTTCTTCCCGAGTGAGTGGCGGAAGTCCCTCCTGCAGCCACTTAATGCTCACTCGAGTGTGAACTGGCTGTGGGGAATGTGTTCCCGGCCAACTCTTTGGAAGGCATGAAGGGAAAATCCTGACATCCAAAATATTCAGGCCATTATCTGCTGATGCTTTACCCTGAGCCCTTCTTTCTTGGCAGTTTTGGTCAGGGGTGATTTGCTGCCATTCCTGGGGGCAGGGTGAGGAGGCAGATCCCAAGTACACCTTACGCAGAATAGGCTGGCGTTAACCTGAACCTCATGTTAGCCATCTAAGCTAAGCAGCTGAGGGAGACTCAGCAAACTTACAAGCTTCATACCACATTTTTGAGTATTATCTGCATTCAGTTGTTTATCTATTTTAAATGGATTCGCACCTGTGTGAAAATAACCTACAGAAGGATACCGTACAAGAGCTTTGAGCAGTTGTACGCAAACTCAGTGAATTGGAATATCTATCCTGATGTTTCATGCATAAAACCTCCTCCCCCCATAGATATACTAATCATCTAACGAGGCTGGTGTAATTACATATTTATGATGATTTCTAGATGCTTCACATTAATGTCCTCTTGACTTTGCTGACCCACTCAAGTATAATCTGCTTTTAGGTAATGGTTTCATTCCTCACAGGAAAATCCTTCCATTACAGCAACCATGTGTTTATTCTTTTCAAATATTGCAGCTTTCAGCATCTGTCAACACTCTCTATCATTGGAGTGTAATCTGACAGATAAAATTTAGCATTTTCTGAAGCTGTAGTCAATATGTCTCTCTATCAGCTTAGCAGATGGGAAGAGGAGCTCAGCAATCCCACATGGGCTTGCTTTTGTCACAACCTCACTTAATTCCTTGCGGAACAGGTATTTTCAGTAAAAGCCACACAATTTTAGTAAGTATCTGTAAATAATCTCATCCGAATAAAATGACAGTGATTACAAATGAAAGAACATTAAACCAATGTAAATTAAAAAAAGCCGAAGGATATAATGCAGGTCAGAAGGTAATAATAACGCCTTGCATTTTGAGATGATACAGTTAGTCCTTAATTTTGATTAAAGTGCAGTGATGATTCCTTTCAGGGCAATGAGCTTAGCTGTCATGACAAAGTACTCAGCAGGGATGTGTGTGGAAGTCGTGCCTTTTTCGTTGGAGATGGTACAGTTCTGAGAAGTTGAGAATGGATGATTATTTGAATTGGGTGGTAGTGCCGACAGCTTGCTGGAGGGCATCAGACTGGGTGGCACGATGGCACAGTGGTTAGCACTGCTGTCTCACAGCCCCAGGGACCCAGGTTCTATTCCCCCCTTGGGTGACTGTGTGGTGTTTGCACATGCTCCCGTCTGCGTGGGTTTCCTCTGGGTGCTCCAGTTTCCTCCCACAGTCCAAAGATGTGCAGGTCAGGTGGATTGGCCATGCTAAATTGCTCCTTAGTGTCAGGGGATTAGCAGAGTAAATACGTGGGGTTATGGGGATAGGGCCTGGGAGAGATTGTTGTCAGTGCAGACTCGATGGGCCAAACGGCCTCCTTCTGCACTGTAGGGATTTGATGATTCTAATCATGAGCTCCTCTGCCTTTTCTGTTCATTTGCTTCATCAGAACCCTATGATTTAGGAAAGCCAAAGATATTTGTTATGAAGCTATGTATTTATTCAAAAAATGCAATTCAAATGGAGTGGCTGAAATTGCAGTGGTCCCTCATGTAATATCCCTTTCTAGCAAGTTGGCCATGAGGACATGTGATTATTAGTAGCACAGTGTATCGAAGCAGAACACTGAGACCTGAATTATACTAAATCATTAAATTAACAGTGAACATATCAACACAGTTATGAGAAATACATTTGATCGGTTAACAACTTTGTTAAAATAGAATAGTACTCAAAAGAATTCCATACAAAAAATTAACGACTTTATCACTATATGTTTTATTCTTTCATGGGATGTGAGTGAGGCAAGGCTAGCATTTGTTGCTCATCTCTAATTGTGCTTGAAAAGGTAGTAACCGTGACAGTAAAGAAATGCTGATATAGTTCCAAGTCAGGATGGTGTGTGGTTTGGGTGGGGATTTGCAGGTGGTGGTCTTTCCATGCATCTGTTGCCCTTGTTCTTTCTAGATGAAAGAGGTTGCAGGTTTGGAACGGGCAGTTAGAAGAGCCTTGGTAAGCTGCTGTATTGCATCTTGCACATTGAACACACTATTGCCACTGTGTGTTGATGGTGGAGGGAGTGAATGTTCAAGTTGGTGAATGGGTGCTGACCAAGCAGGCTGCTTTTCCTGGGTTGTGTCAAGCTCTTTGGGTGTTGTTGGAGCTGCACTAGGCAGATGGTGAGTATTCTATCACACCCTTAACTTGTACCTTGTGGATGGTGGACAGGCTTTGGAGAGTCAGGAGGTGAGTTATCCGCTGCAGAATTCACAGCCTCTGACCTGTTCTTTTAGTCTCAGTTTTAATATTGCTGCCCATCCTTCCTGGAACTCCACATTGGAATCTCTCCATTTGGGGCTTTAGCCCTGCCATTAAACCAATATGGCCCTTATCAGAGACATAAATGACATCCTATGTAACTGTGTCAAACATAATTGTTGTATGTGCCATCCTGTGTGGAGAGCAAATTATATTCAAACGGGAATGGCCACAATAAACAGTGGGTAGTGTAATTAGCAAACCTTCAAGTAGTGCATGTTGAAAGAATTATTCATCCAATTAGGAGGCAACAATGTTACTCCCAATTCAGTCACTGCCAAGCCTCTACACCCAGAAAGTTGGAACAGGACAAACTGCAGCAGCATGGGCGGCAATTTGCAAATGCTACGCTCCAGGTTATGCCCTCTCTTAACCTTGCACCATTGAACACAACAGGAAAGTGTACATAGATTTTCAAAAGGCATTTGATACAGTGCCACACACCAGGCCTGTAAGCAAAATTCTAGCTGGAATAAAAGGAAAAGTAAGCATTTGGATAGGAAATTGGTTGAGTGAAAGGAAACAGAGAGTAGTGATAAACGGTTGTTTTGCAGATTGGAGGAAGATTTGTAACGATTCCCCAGTGGTCAGTGTTTAGACCTTTGCTTTTCCAAATGTATATTAATGGCCAGGACTGTGGTGCACAGGACATGATTTCAAAATTTGTGGATGATATGAAGATTGGAAACATTGGGAAAGTCTCAAACCTAGAAGAAGGTCCCAATGGATGTCCCAGAAAAATGTCCCTGATCATAGACAAGGGCAGAGAGCAGAAACAGATCCTGCTAAGTGAAGTTGAGAAAAAGGAGCAGAGAAATAGTCTCCAAATTAAAGTGAGAGAGCTGTGGGTGCAGACCTGAAGCAAAGTGCACTCAAGAGAAGCCCTGAAGATACAAGGAGGCAGCCAACGGTTGGTGACTCCTTACTCTGGGCCTTTGCAGCAGTGGTGTTCTGCTTGAGATGGCTAAAGTGTTTGGAAGGTGAAGCTTAAGTGTACATAGAGGTCCAGGTGAAATGAGTTCTGCAGATGGTTTCTCCTAGTGCATGTATGGAACATGTTTCCTATAGCATCAATTTCTTGTGTTTCATATAGCATCAGTTTCTTGTGTTCAGAGACCATGAGCAGGAATATTCCCCTCATTTTAAAAGCAGAGAAAAATATGTTAATGAAGATGCTTATTTGAATGAGAGGTCTTATGGCACAGCGGGTAGCTTCCCTGCCTCTGAACCAGAAACTCTGGGCTCAGGTCCCACCCCAGGACTTGATGGCCAAGGAAGGGGCATTCATAACATGGCCAAACAGGTTGAATGTCAACTTGCAAGTCCCTCCAAACACGGTGAGGGCAGGAGAGACTCCTGGTCAACCATGCTTGATGTAGAGTGGTGCCCTCAAGCTATAAGCCTCTCACAACAGACTAGTGACCTGTTCCAGGAACCATTAGCTATGGAAACAGAAGAAAGTCTGCCTTAGTGCACCAGTAGGCATGGTAAGAGAATTAGAATGGACTGCCTGGGTATTTTGAACATGTGGCATTATACAAAAAAAAATGTTTTAAAGTTTGTTTATTAGTATCACAAGTAGGCTTACATTAACACTTCAATGAAGCTACTGTGAAAATCCCCTAGTCGCCATACTCAGGTGCTTGTTCGGGCACACTGAGGGAGAATTTAACATGACTAAAGCACCTAACCAGCATGCCTTTCGGACAGTGGGAGGAAACCATAGCACCTGGAGGAACAAAAGGCTCGCTGGGTATATATACACAATGGGTCTTCTCAAAAAGAGTTAATGTGGGTTCTTTCCAGCTCTTCAGTCAGCAGAAAAGACCCCAGATGCCTCACTAGGATTTCATCCTGTGTTCTTGATTCCGAAGTCCAAATCATTAATATAAATTGTGAACAGCAGTTGTCCCCAGTACTGATCCTTGCAAAACACTCCTTCCCACCATCTGCCATTCTGCATAACCATCCTTTACTCCTACTCTCTGCTTTGTGTCTTGAAGCCAGCTAGCAATCTATTCTGCCACTTGCGCCCAGACTCCTGATGCTTTGACCTTATTCATTAATCTGTAAAAAGGCACTTTCCTGAAGGCCCTTTGAAAATCTGGGTGAATTATGTCCATTGCGTTATAATTATCTGTCTCTCTGATACAGCCTCAAAAATTCCATAAAGTTGATCAAGCAAGGCTTTCTCCTTGGAATTCCATGCTGAACATTCATTATTATATTTTTCATTTCTAGATGTTCTTTTAAAGTTTAAAGTTTATTTATTAGTGTCACAAGTAGGCTTACATTAACACTGCAATGAAGTTACTGTGAAAACCCCGTAGTCGCTACACTCCGGCGCCTGTTCAGGTACACTGGGAGAATTTAGGATGGCCAATGCACCTAACCAGCACATCTTACGGACTTTGGGAGGAAACCGGAGCCCCTGGAGGAAACCCACACAGACACGGGGAGAACGTGCAGATTCCGTACACACAATGACCCAAGTCGAGAATCAAACCCGAGTTCCTGGTGCTGTGAAGCAGCAGCGCTAACCACTGTGCCACTGTGCTACCCCTTTCTCTCCTTTAGTAGGAATTCCATTATTTTTCCAATCACTGAGACTGACCGGCCTGTGGTCTCTGGACATGTTCCTCAAAATAGAAAATACATTTAATCTGCACTAGTCCTCCAGCACTACACATTTTTCTAATGAATTATTGAAGATGTGTATAAACGTACGGACATATGAATTAGGAGCAGGAGTAGGCCACTCGGCCCTTGAGCCTGCCCCACTATTCAGTAAGATCGTGGCTGATCTGATTTTAACCACAACTTCACATTGCCACCTAACCCCAATAATCTTTCACCCTTTTTCATATCAAGAATCTGTCTTCCTCTGCCTGAAAAACATTCAAAGACTCTGCTTCCACCACCTTTTTGAGAAAAAAAACTTCCAAAGACTCATAACCCTCTTGAGAGAAAAAAATATCTGCCTCATCTTTATCCTAAATGGGTGACCCCTTATTTTTCAACATTGGCCCCTTGTACTAAATTCTCCCACAAGAGGAAACATCCTCATCACATTGACCCTGTCAAGAACCCCCGAGGATCTCAGATGTTTCAATCAATTTATCTCTTACTCTTCTGAATCCAGTGGATAGAAGCCTAGCCTGTCCAACCTTTCCTCATTAGACTCCCAATCCAGGTATTAGTTTAGTAAATCTTCTCTGAACTGCTTCCAATATATTTACATCCTTCCTTAATAAGGAGACTAATGCTGTACACAATAATCCAGATTGATCTCAGCCGTGCTGTCTATAACTGAAGCATAGCTTCCCTACTTTTGTATTCGTTCCCCTTGCAATAAATGGTAACATTCTATTGGTTTTCCCAATTTCTTGTTGCACCTGCATACTAGCCTTTTGCAATTCATGCACCATGACACCCAGATTCCTCTCCATCTCAGGGGTTTGTAATCTCTCACCATTTAGATAATATGCTTCTTTTTTAATTTTTCCTGCCAAAATGGACACATTTACACTTTTCCACTCCATTTGCCAGATCCTTGCCCACTCTCTTTCCCTTTGTAACCTCCCTGTCTCCTCTTCATATTTTTCTATTCTACCTATTTTTGTGTCATCAGCAAATTTAGCAATACATACCTTAATTCCTTTCATCCAAGTCATTTATATAAATTGTAAACAGTTGAGGACCCAGCACTGCTCCCTATGGTACACTGTTCATCACTTCCTGCCAACCCGAAATTTACCCATTAATGAATATCTCTGTTTTCTGTTAGCCAGCCACTCTTCTCTCCATAGGGAATATGTTATTCCCTATGGAGAGAATATATAGGGAAGTATAGGGAATATGTTATTCCCTATACCAACGTTTCCCAAATTGGGTTCTGCTGAACCCTGGGATTCTGTGGGACTCATCCCGGGGTCCCTCAGTAGATCCAACTGTTCTAAATTTAAAAATAGTTGTCCTTTCAGCTTGTCCAATCAAAGGTGGCTTTCACACTGCGCTGGCTACTGATGTGTGTACGAGTCAACCAATCAACAGCCAATGCACTGAAAGGCTGGCCTCTGATTGAATGAGCTGGAAATAGTGGCAAAGTCAGGGCAAGAGCAAAGGTGACCATTGGTCAGGCAGGAAAGGAAAGTAAGCCGCAGCCACAGGGCAGGGGGGAAGGCCCATCTGAAGGCCAGGTCAATGAGTGGGGAGCTGGGCTAAGGAGTAGGCACAGTAAGAGTTTTAACAACACCAGGTTAAAGTCCAACAGGTTTATTTGGTAACAAATACCATAAGCTTTCGGAGCACTGCTCCTTCGTCAGATGGAGTGGAAATGTGCTCTCAAACAGGGCACAGAGACACAAAATCAAGTTGCATAATACTGATTAGAATGCGAATCCCTACAGCCAGCCTGGTCTTAAAGATACAGACAATGTGGGTGGAGGGAGCATTAAGCACAGGTTAAAGGGATGTGTATTGTCTCCAGACAGGACAGCCTGCAAGTCCAGGAGGCAAGCTGTGGGGGTTACTGATAATGTGACATAAATCCAACATCCCGGTTTAGGCCGTCCTCAGGTGTGCAGAACTTGGCTATCAGGAGTAGGGGCAGAGGTCAGGGCAGGAGGAGGGAGCAGAGGTGAGATCGAAGGTGGAAACCTTTTCTGTTTCCCCACCCCCCCTTAGTAAGCTGAAAAATTAAGGCTGGATGGGATGACCATTTAACGGTTCCCCCTGCCGGGGGAATTCACGCCAGTAATGGAGCGACAGGGCCTATTTCCGCCTGAGAGGCTGACATCAGCGCACTGAGTGGGCCACTGTTCATGCACTGATCTCCAAGTAGGGAGATCAGCACATGCACACTGCCCCCCCACCGCCGCCCCCCCCCCCCCCCCACCCCGCCTTCGCCGGCCTCGGGATTGTCAGCTTCCCGATGGCTTCACTCTCCGATCGCCGGCCCTGACCCCACACCCTCGCCACCCGATCTCTGGCCCCAACAAACCCCCACCCCCGTGCAATTGCCGGCCCCGTCACCTCTCAATCACCGATATCGTCTTGGGTTCATTAATGATATGGACATGTCCATTTTCATAAGGACATAATCAGAATCCTGGCGTGATGCTGATTATGCCATAAAAAATGGCCTGGGAAAGTCGCAACCGACTGGATACTGGTCTGCAAATCCCGTTACAGCCCTCCCCCTTACATTTTCTGGCCTGTTGCGCTACTCAAGCAGCGCAGCGGGCTGGGAAAATTGCACCTACATTCTGTTTTGCCCTTACACATTCTTAAAATGTGACCAAGAGCCTGTATTTATTGGCACCATTGCCCTTGAGAAGGAAGTAATGGCCTTCATCTTGAAGCACTGTAGTTCATGCATTGAAGATGTTGTCAGGCAGGAACATTACAAAATTTTGATGCAATGACAGATGTCTAAGCCAAGACGGTGTGTGACCTGGAGGTGATGGTATTCACATGCAGTTCCGTGGTTGTCCCGGGTAGTAAAAGTCACAAGTTTGAAAGGTGCTGCAGAAGATACCTTGGGGAGTTGCAGTGATGCGTCTGTAGATAGTGTGCACTGGTATATTTATCAGTGATGATATGACAATAGTTAATAACTTGCCTGCATATCCTCCCATACAGAAATCACACATCGAAACTAGCCAGATATTAGCCTATTTCGAAAATGATATGAATCAAATTGTAGTATCACATTATTTAGATAATGGAGGTCTTTAGCAGATTCAAGACCAGGATGCAGTAGGGAAGAGTGCTGTGTATTTACTAAATTGCATGATTTTAAACAATTCACAATAGCGGCAGCTCAGTGCGTGTATCAGTGTAAGCTGTCTGTATAAAACAGCTGTTTCTATAAGAAAATGAAAGCACATAATCCTACCACTGCATCAAAAAGAATTATAGTGGGAAAATTGAAATGCCAACAAGATTTATATTTAATGACTGCTTAGGCTTGGAATTCTTGCTTCTAAATACCTTATCAAGAGTAAAAGATTCTTTCAATGAATCCAGATGCAATCAAGAAAATAATCTTAACCTTTTGCTTTACATTAAAAAAAAATTAAACCAGGATTGGATATGATAGCTGAGTTCAGTGCCTTTATAACTTGTCTTATTTTTATAACATTTTAAAAATGAAATATAGTTTACTGTAAGGCTAACTACTTCGCATATCAATTGAATGTTACAATTATTGCTAGGACTAGGTCTGGCACCCTGTGAACCCGACCCATGTGTGATGTGTGTTATTCAATTTACCTCCACGCTGCAATGCGATGGAGACAATTCTAACCCAATGCACCCAGCTGAGCAGGCAGGCAGCTAAAATGCACAGGTAATTTGGACACTGATTTCCCTCCTACCCTTTGTGGCCATCCTGATTTGAACCTGCTCTTCTAATCGATCAGTAAAGGCATCTGCACGAAACCAGCAGAATCCTTATGTAGCCCAAGGAATGATAGCTGTCCCAACAAATGAGGACCAGAAGAGACCATTTAAGATATGTACACCGGAACTCTACCACCTTGCCTGCCACGGAATCGGAGCAGGCGAGTGTCCGACAACAGAAATCTTTGTTGACCTCGGGCAGGAATTCCTGGGCTCGCTTGAGTGAGGCCGTAAAATCCTGCCCCTTATCTTTATTTTTATTTACCTTGTGTGGCCAAGAGGAACAGGAGTATATTGAGTATAAAAGCATGTTTAAGATGAGAAAGAGATTTGATGGTGTTGACATGGAGAAGTTATTTCTTCTGGTGCGGAATCCAGAACAGGAGGACATGATCATAAATCGTGAAATCAAGAAGCATCTTTTGAAAATCTAGAACGCTCTCCCCAAAAAAGGCTATGAATGACGAGGCAATATAATTTCCAAGATTGATGCTGGATGCTGGAAGTCTGAAATAAAAATGGAAAATATTGGCAGGTACTACATGTCTGGCAACATATGTGGAGAAAGAAACAGAGGGCTAAATTTTTCAGGCCTTCCCGTCAACGAGTTCTTCCTGGTCTGCAGAAGGAGCCTCTACCCCACGGTTTCCTGGCAAGGCGGCCGCTGAGCAACACAATTTACTTTGGTGGGACTGGGAGTTTACACTGGCAGCCAATGGTGAGCCACTACCGGAAAACACGCCGTGCGGCGGCTGGAAAATCCCACCCAAAATTAACATTTCACATTGATGGCCTTTCACCAGAACTCCTGATGAAAGGTCATTGACTTGAAATAATGGGTTGAATTTTCCTTGGGTTTCAGGAACCCAGTATTATGTCCCATGCCCAAGCTTGTCGTCAAAGTGTCCACTAGCACAACCTTTACATGTGGCAGGCTCCAATTTGACCCCTCTGAATTCCTCAACCAATTAAGGAGTGTGGGCAGGTTTCCAATGTGTGACTTAATTAGATATCCCACAGCACTGGCTGGTGGACAGCACCAACGGGAGATGTGGGCAATGCTGAGGCAGAAAGGCAAGTGGGAGAACACCTCATGATGGATGTGTTCTTGGAAGTCTGCTGAAAATTTAAAATTAAAGAAGGCCCACAGTTGGGTGGAACCTCAATGTGGAGAGGAAACACTGCCAGTCTCTAGGCTCCACGCTCAGGGAAGAACAGCAGAGTCTTCTGAAAATGGCCACCAATTGGGGCCTATATTGGGCAAATCAGCCAATCATCATGGTCACCCAAGTTTGGGAATCTCAGCTGGAGGCGGGGGCGTGTTAGGGAGCTTTCTAAATGTGCAACAATCTGAATTTCCCCATTCCCCACCATTCCTCCCCACTGTCAACAAATTCTTTTTTAAAAACAACTTTTCTGTCTTCCTGGAAGCAGATCTGGGGTGAGGCAGACCTCTGTGGGTGCCTATCCCAATTTTAACTCTCCTGAGATACCTTCCTCACTGGTGACATAGGGGTGGTGTTGGGTGGGATGTGCAGTGGCCTTCTGCTACTGGGGGAAGGGAAGGCAAGAGATGGAGGGGAGAGATGAAATCTTGCAACACCTCCCTGCATGATAAGAACATTGGTTGAATCCTGCCTTTGAAAAGTAATTGCCTTCACTTCCCCTGGTATTAGTGTCTCAGAGATTTACAGATCTGTTTTATGTTGGGATATGCAACACTGAGGGCTATTGAGAGGGATCAGACAGAAACTCCAGCCAATGATATTAGGCTGACACTTCCACACATAATAGAGGCAGATGCAAGAATTGCACACCTCCACTGCCAGAGATATGTTGTTCAATGAAGAAAAGAAGGAGAGGAGGTCTAACATAATGAGTTCCCACCTTAAACTTAGCTGCTGCCTGCCCAGAAAAGAGGAATTTCATAGTCTTAAATGCTGCATTGAATTACAATGCAAACAAATAGACATTGTACAATGAGATATCAAATGATAATAAATACTGATCCTGACAACAACAATTGGAGTTGAAAGCAATCAAATTTTATGAGCTGCATTGCCAGAAGCAAGGTTTAAAATGCATAAAAGCAAATTACTGCGGATGCTGGAATCTGAAATCAAAAGAGAAAACGCTGGAAAATCTCAGCAGGTCTGGCAGCATCTGTAAGGAGAGAAAAGAGCTGACATTTCGAATCCTGATGACCCTTTGTCAAAGCTTTTCATTGGGATATAAAATGCATAGAACATAGAACAGTACAGCACAGAACAGGCCCTTCGGCCCACGATGTTGTGCCGAGCTTTATCTGAAACCAAGATCAAGCTATCCCACTCCCTATCATCCTGGTGTGCTCCATGTGCCTATCCAATAACCGCTTAAATGTTCCGAAAGTGTCTGACTCCACTATCACTTCAGGCAGTCCATTCCACACCCCAACCACTCTCTGCGTAAAGAACCTACCTCTGATATCCTTCCTATATCTCCCACCATGAACCCTATAGTTATGCCCCCTTGTAATAGCTCCATCCACCCGAGGAAATAGTCTTTGAACGTTCACTCTATCTATCCCTTTCACCATTTTATAAACCTCTATTAAGTCTCCCCTCAGCCTCCTCCGCTCCAGAGAGAACAGCTCTTCTTAAACATGTGATGCCAATACAATTACGGCAGTTTGACAGTTTTGGTCTCCTTACTTAAGGAAGGATATTCTTTATCTTGGAAGGAGTATAACAAAATTTAACGAGTGATTCCTGGGAGGAGTGGGGGATTGCCCTAGGACTCCTATATTTCCTGGAATTTAGGACAATGAGAGATGGTAATATAAAATTACTAAGCAATTGGACAGCATTGAACTGGGAGGATGTTTCCCCTGGCTCAGGAATTTATGACTATTGGCTGAATTTTACACTCATCCGCTGTAAGTTTGAAAATGGGAGGCCTCATAAAATCCAGTGGGAGGTCTTCTTGCCACCTACCCACCCTGACCTGCCTGAAATTTTACTGGGAGCGGAAGGGGGTGGGGGGGCGAGGGAGGTGACCAATTAATGTGCACTTAAAGGCCTTATTCTGCCGCTGCTGGGATTTTACCTGGTGGGGTGAGAAGCAGGGGACTGTGTTTATGACACACTGTAAAACCTAGCCTTATGAATCATAGTCTCAGAAGAAGGGGTCAGCTATTTATGACTGAGATGAGAAGAAATTTCTTTATTCACTGGGTTGTGAATCTTCGGAATTCTCTGCTCCAGAGAGTTGTGGATATTCAGCCGTTCAGTACTTTCCAAGACAGAGGTTCATAGATTTAAGGGTGTTAAGGAAATTAAGGAATATGGGAACGGTGTGGAAAGGTCAAAGTAGAAGATCAGTTATGATCCATTGAATAGGAGGTTTAGAGGGTGGCTGTCCTGAAGGCTTTGTTAAGAATTCCACCAGATTTCTGCAATAAACTCTAGTTGAGGTCAAGTAGAAACAGTGGGGGTGGGGAAGCAGATTATAGGGGTCCCTGTCAATTCCTGGATTTCTAAGTTTGTCTTGTCAAGATCAGAATCCCTGCCCACACTTTACAAAGCCTATAACACTAAGGGGGAGGAACTAAGTCAGGACTACACTGGGAGTTCAAATTTCCCTAGATCAGGGAAGTGGGCAGGACATTGAGACGTGGATCTCACTGTGTTGGGAGATTGAACTCCTGGCTTGAAAAATAATGGGTAACATATAAGAAATAGGAAGAGGCCATTCAGTAAGCTTCACTTCCACTTGTGGAAATACAAGTGTTCTCACTCAGGAACATTCGCAATTGTATTTGACCATTGACAAGTAAGATAAATGCAAATCAAAGTATCTCTTGGTGTTGGCATAAAAACTTATAAAATATGGTTTTATCTTTTGTGTGCAGAAATTTATTGGCTTTATGAGCACACAAACCAACCTAGAATAAGTGAGTTCAATGAGAAATTTTGTTTCTCTGTATAAGCTGACATTCAGATTATGCTCCCAGTCTTTTATCCTCATATTAGTCCACCTGGTCTCCTTTGCTTTCTTTGCCAAGTACTGCAGAAGAGTCAACATGTTTGACATATAACTGTTGGCCTTTTAATTTAATGCTGAGCTAAAATGGCAAAAGTCTCTTCCAGCATTTCAACAACAAAATTCCATCTTGATTTTGAAACATTTTAAAATATTTTAAACCCTTGGTTCGTTATTTTTAACAGGTTTGCGGTATTTTAATTAATACAATATGAATAATATTTACAAAAGCATTATTCAAACAAGTGATTAACAATGGCATTTGCAGGATAATTAACACATAGTGAACTGAAGAGAAATCTCTAAGTACATTAAGGGCATCTGTATATTTGATCTGTATGGAGTAGTTTGTGATTGGCAGATCCAAGTTGCACTATTTGCTTTTCCTACTTTGCTCTTTAGCGAAGAAGCTCTGTGCATCTGCTGCAATACCCAGGTGCAAACGTCAATCACAACCATCCGAATATTGATTAAATTTCCAAGTTAGGAGAGAGCCGATAGGACCATCTGCTAACAAGAAAACCATGACAGCGAAGAACATTAAGTTATCAGCCTCAGAGAATTAGTGGGTGAATGTGGAAATCTAATATGGTGCTAAATCAAAACAAAACAGATGAAATGTCTATATTACTGTCAGATTATAGCTCACATTGGATTGTGCTGCCGGGAAGGGTGGACCAGGCATCCCGATTTGGCCCTAACTTTAGGGTCGCAAAGCTCGTGGTAAAATCCAGCCTTTAAAGTGTCTGGAAGTACTCTGGGGTGTTGTTGACAGTATTGTAGTGAGTTCCTTCATTTGATAGGGAGTATTGCTGCATCCTCACAGGAAGGGCAGAGCCTTAACGATATAAAGATTATAACAGAAATGGGAGCTGCAGTTGCAAAGACTCTGGGTTTTCAACAGTACAGGGAGATGGAACAAAGGCTGTGGAAAGGGCAATTTCTGTTGCATACCCTTTGCTGAGTTGGATCCTGTTATATATTCAAGTGGTTGCATGATTGATTTAAGAGCAGGTCACATGACTTGATCGTGAGGTCATTGGGTGTTTCACAGGTTTCTGTCTTAGTTTCATCTTCTGTTCTGTGCAGAGCACATTTCTTTCAATAAACCAGTTGTGTGTTACTTTGAATCTACGTGTGCAAACCATATCTTTTGCTTTTTGTTTAAAACCCACAACCACTAACATGATAGGACATTACAAAAGGAAAATTGGCAATGAGCATAGGATTCAAACCAACGCCTCCATGTTCCCTGACATTGCCAAGCTGCTAGCTGATGCACACAGCATCCCTGTGTGCAAGACCATCAGTATTCTCCTGTATCCTATCTTATCAATGCCCACATTGGAGTTCCATGCAACAGAACTTATATGCAAGCATGAGATGAACTGGCAAATGAACTATCCTTTATTCCTGGCCTGATCACAGCCCATTTGTGCCGAGTGACTTATCATGTCTTGAACATAACTCTGTACTAGTTTCTAAGGCACATGCAGTCCAATATGTCTCTTTAGCCACACTGTGCGTATGCTCTCTCTTCTCCTGGTGTTCCTGTGACTAGGCAAGTGGCAGTTCTGAGAGCAGGGAATCAGAAATGGAGGGTTACGGTGAGGCAGTTGTGGTTGAGTGGAAAGCAAGATGTCCATTTTTAAAGCATTTGCAGCTTACGCTTCATGCCAGATAGCAGAATGAGGGAGTGCACTACAGTGCAGAAGGAGGCCATTCGGCCAATCGAGTCTGCACCAACTTTCTGCAGGAACCTTCTACCTGGGCCCACTCCCCCACACCATCCCCAAAACCTTGCGCATTGATTATAATCAATCCACCTAACTTTCACATTTCTGGACAATAAGGGGCAACTGAGCATGGCCAATCCACCTATCTTGCACATCTTTGGACTGTGAGAGGAAATCAAGCACCCGCAGGAAACCCACGCAGACACAGGCAGAATGTACAAACTCCACACAGTCACCCAAAGCTGGAATTGAACCCAGGTCCCTGGCACTATTCCATTCAGTGTCATATTTTCAAAGGTTTAAGTGGTCTTTCTGCTTTGTTCTACCAAAATATATCACCTCACTTTTACTTATTTTAATGCATTTAACTGGTTTGTCTGCAAACTATTGAATGTCTTAATCTATTATGATGCATTTGTCCTCCGTATTATCTATATCCACTGCCCCTCCCAAATCTCATTTTGATTCAGATTTTGATATTGAGTTACTTATTTCTAAATCCAGACTATCAATATGATCAATGCAATAGTCCTTTAGAAAACCACTTCTACATTTTTCCAGTCTGAATAACCACAATTTACTTCTATTCTCAGTTTTCTATTTCTTAAGATTTGTTACTCCTCCAGTTATCTGTCCCCTTTATCATAAACCTACCATACGAAACCTATCAAAGGCCTTCGAAAATCAAAATATATGGCATCTACTGTAATACGCTTGCCTATGCTTTTTGCTACCTCTTCAAAGAATTCTATCATATTAGTTATGCATGATATAACCTTTCAGAATTCATGTTAATTTTTTCATTACATGTCCTGTCTCTGGATACTTTTCTTTCATTTATTTTAATATAGATTCAAGTATCTTTGCTACCACTGACACTAAATTGCCAGATCTATACTTCTCAGGTTTTTCTCTATCTCCCCCTTTGTATTTATGAACAATATTAGCTGTCTGCGGTCTTCTCGCACAATCTCTTTTCAATTGACTTCTTTATATCTAAATGTCTGCCTCTGTGTTCTTCTCTCTAACTTCTTTGAGGAGGTAGGTTGCGTTCTATTGGATCTGGAGGTTTATTCGTTTATAATTTTGCAAGTTTGTCAATTGTTTTCTTCTTTCTATTACAACTATCAACTGTCAGGCTCAGTGCAAACATGAGGCTTATGGATATTATGGACTCCAAGGTCATACTTTGGTGAAAGCAACCACAAAACCTGTTAAGGTGACTGGCTGTAACTTAACATGTTACCACTGTTCATCTGGCAATAGGGATACTTCAGTCACAAGCAATAAAAGAACCAACTTCAAAAAGTAAATCAAAGAAAAAGGTTAAATAAAGAAACTTCATTACGCCAACACTTCGTGGCCGCACTCTGGGCATACAAGCTTCCCACAATTCCCATCTGCTTTTTTATTTATACCAGGTCAGCTGACCACCACAACATTTTGCCATTGGTTACATTGTCTACTGGGTCAGCTGATCCTCACCTATCATTGGTTACATTATAACAGATTCCCCTTTTTTTTCAAATTAATTTTAGGTAAGCATCCTCCAGTATTCTTAACAACTTTCCAGTACCTGCACCCCTTTTAGTAAAACAGTCAGATAACTTGGGGCAAGGCCAATTTTGATGGCATTAGGCAGGAACTTTCAACAGTTAATTGGGGGAGTTTATGGGAAGGCAAAGGGACGTCTGGTAACTGGGAGACTTTCAAAAGTATGTTAACCATGGTTCAGGGTAAGCACGTTCCTCCTAGAGTGAAGGGCAAGGGTGGTAGAAGTAGGGAACCCTGGATGACTCGGGATATTGAGGCTCTGGTCAAGAAGAAGAAGAAAGCACATGACATGCATAGGCAGCTGGGATCAAGTGGATCCCTTGAAGAGTATTGAGGGTGTAGGAGTAGAGTTAAGAGAGAAATCAGGAGGGCAAAAAGGGGACACGAGATTGTTTTGGCAGATAAGGCAAAGGAGAATCCAAAGAGCTTCTATAAATACATCAAGGGCAAAAGAGTAACTAGGGAGAGAGTAGGACCTTTTAAGGATCAACAAGGTCATCTATGTACGGATCCACAAGAGATGGGTGAGATCCTAAATGAATATTTCTCATCAGTATTTATCTTTTGAGAAAAGCATGGATGTTAGGGAACTTGGGGAGTGTACATATAACCACGAAGGAGGTGCTGGAAGTCTAAAAGCGCATCAAGATAGATAAATCCTCGGGACCTGATGAAGTGTATCCCAGGACGCTGTGGGAGGCTAGGGAGGAAATTGTGGGTCCCCTAGCACAGATATTTGAATCATCGATAGTCACAGGTGAGGCCTGAAGATTGGAAGGTGGCAAATGTTGTGCCTTTGTTTAGGAAGGGCTGCAGGGAAAGGTCTGGGAACTACAGGCCGGTGAACCTCACATCTGTAGTGGGTAAGTTGTTAGAAGGACAGTTTTGAGAGACATAATCTACAGGCATATAGAGATGCAAGGACTGATTAGGAGCAGTCAGCATGGCTTTGTGAGTGGAAAATCACGTCTCACAAACTTGATTGAGTTTTTTGAAAGAGTAACCAAGAAGGTAGATGAGGGCAGTGCAGTTGACGTTGTCTGCATGGACTTTAGCAAGGCCTTTGACAAGGTACCACATGGTAGGTTGTTGCATAAGGTTAAATCTCACAGGATCCAGGGTGAGGTAGCCAAATGGAGACAAAATTGGCTTGATGACAGAAGACAGAGGGTGGTTGTAGAGGGTTGTTTTTCAAACTGGAGGCCTGTGACCAGCGGTGTGCCTCAGGGATCTGTGTTGGGTCCACTGTTATTTGTCATTTATATTAATGATTTGGATGAGAATTTAGTTGGCACGGTTAGTAGGTTTGCAGATGACACCAAGGTTGGTGGCATAGTAGACAGTGAAGAAGGTTATCTAGGATTGCAATGGGATCTTGATCAATTGGGCCAGTGGGCTGACGAATGATAGATGGAGTTAATTTACATAAATGCGAGGTGATGTATTTTGGTCACTCGAACCAGGGCAGGACTTACTCAGTTAATGGTAGGGCGTTGGGGAGAGTTATGGAACAAAGAGAGCGAGGGGTACAGGTTCATAGCTCCTTGAAAGTGGAGTCACAGGTGGACAGAGTGGTGAAGAAGGCATTTAGCATGCTTGGTTTCATTGGTCAGAACATTGAATACAGGAGTTGGGATATCTTGTTGAAGTTGTACAAGACATTGGTAAGGCCACACTTGGAATACTGTGTACAGCTCTGGTCATCCTATTATAGAAAGGATATTATTAAACTAGAAAGAGTGCAGAAAATATTTACAAGAATGCTACCGGGACTTGATGGTTTGAGTTATAAGGAGAGGCTGGATAGACTGGGACGTTTTTCCTCTGGAGCGTAGGAGGCTTAGGGGTGATCTTAAAGAGGTCTATAAAATAATGAGGGGCATAGATCAGCTAGATAATCAATATTTTTTCCCAAAGGTAGGGGAGTCTAAAACTAGAGGGCATAGGTTTAAGATGAGAGGGGAGAGATACAAAAGGGTCCAGAGTGGCAATTTTTTCACACAGAGGGTGGTGAGTGTCTGGAACAAGCTGCCAGAGGTAATAGTAGAGACGGGTACAATTTTGTCTTTTAAAAAGCATTTAGACAGTTTCATGGGTAAGATGGGTATAGAAGGATATGGGCCAAACGGAGGCAATTGGGACTAGCTTTGGGGTTTAAAAAACAGGCAGCATGAACAAGTTGGGCCGAAGGGCCTGTTTCCATGCTGTAAACTCTATGACTATGACTCTAACTGTAGACTTGCACCAACCCAGTTGAGCTTTGAAACCTTCTTGTTTTCCAGTATTTGTTTAATACTGGCCAAATGAATTCTCAGTCGCTTTTCTGATACATTTTTTGTCAAGTGAACATTGTCCCATAAAGATGGATTATCCACATTACACTCAATTGGTACCTTTCCTGACGTTGCCTTGAAAAATAACTCAATGTGTCAGACAGATATATCCCCATATCCAACGCCTCCACTAATGCTAGGGTTTCAACCGCCAATGTACTTTTGACCACATTTTATTTTCTTTGCTTCCCAGGCCAAGGGGCAACATTTTCCTCCCTTACCTACCAGGAATATTATGAATCCAGCACCGCTTGAATGTTCATCTGGTAGATTGGTATGTGAAGCATCACTAAACACAACTAACTTCATGACTTCAGGTTCTCCCAGTGCTGGGAATTTAATTACACATTCCTCTAATTTTAGCTTTTTTAAAATTTTATTCGTCTGCAAGGTCTCTGTGACTAAGGTGAGCCTAAACATATAACTCAGCTCGAGGACATTATAGCTACCATCTGGTTTTGTTTGTGTGCATAGCCAATTTAACTGTCCTATCAAACTCCTCAACAATCCTGTTTCTTTTCCATTGGCTGGTTCTCTTTTTTCACCAACCTTTCTCTGGTGATGGGAATAGGATCAATGCTGTTTAGATATCCCTGTTGATTCAATGTTATCCTGGATTTGCTTCGTCGTATATCAAGACCGAGATATCGAAAAGCACCAGCTGCTTAATTCCCTACTTTAAATTCTGTGTTCAGCCTATTAAATACCATCTTTTCAAATGCTTCTGTGGCACCCCATAGGAAGTCATCAACATGCATCGTGAAAACTCCAGCCAATTTTCCTTCAGACATTGCAGGATCTGCTTTTAACTGGACAGTTTTCAGTAATACAGATTGTATAGAAAAATACCAAACCCTTGCTGCGTCACTCAATCCATTTACGCATTTGTTCAGTTTCCACAATTGTCCCTGTGTATTTCCTGCTTCTTTGGGTGGCTTCAAAAAAACTTTTCTTTGAAATGCTTCGCCCTGCAGAAATGCTGCTTTGATATCTATCGACTTAAATTCCCAATTATTAGATGCTAGGACATGAAAAAAAAATTCTGTGTCACTTTCCCTGCTGTGGGTCTTTCCCCTCCAAATGTTCCTCATACCCACAGGCTGCTAATCTAGCTTTTGCTTTATAAGTCCCTTCTTGCAAAACTTTCTCTGTGCAAATCCACTGATGGGACAGAGCAGGCTGCCCTTCGTCTGGTACCTCAGCGTACACCCCAAATTCTTTCCAACTGTCCAATTTTCTTTGTTTGGCCTCTCTTATTTCCATAAGCTCCATTTTATTGGCAGCCACCAACACTTCTCTATCATGGGGGCTTCTACTCCTATTACTGTCATTGGTTTGATTCCTAGCCTTCCTCGTTAAACTCCGGCCTCTATTGCCGTGTCTGTTCCTGTCAGGGTTGCTACTCTCAGATCTGTGCTAATACAAGTTCAGTCACAGATTTGTGACTTTTTCCTGGATTTACGAATGCTCCCTGTCTCACCTCTGAACTTAAATCTCACTTTTTTGGCTTCCATCTTTCCACCCCATTTTCTTTTTGCTTTTTGCCCTTACTCTTTGATGTTGAGCCAATGTTTATATTTTCCTGAGGCTTTTCCTGCTCTTCCAATTATCGTGGCGACCCTCCACTCACCTGACCCTTTGGGTATGTATGATACCACTGTGCCCATTTTGGGTAACTGAACCTTTGAAGTAACGACTTCATCTCCTGCCTCACTGTTACTTAGCTGATCATCAGATTCCCTCTCGTCTATAGCTGTCTCATCATCATAGTTGCTCAAGGTGAGTGTATGTGAGGTGCAAGATGCTTCTTGTATTTCTACATCTTGTTTAGATGCTCCAAATTCATACTCAATTCCCTCTCAAAGACTGGGCTCACACTGTCTGGTTACTGTGTTGTAGTATAACTACTTTGCCACCTGTCTCAATCACTTTATCTGACACTTTCCACTCTTTTAGGCCCTCTCTTTTATAATAAACCATATCACCTTTTTGAAAATGTACCTCCTACAATCTTTTGCAATTCCTTAGAGCTCGTCTTATCCATCCTGAAACCTCAATGTTAATGAAGGCCTTTGTCTCTGCATGCATGGCATTCAGATGTGCAGAAAAAATGGAGCTAATACTTGTCCCTTCTAATGCCGGAGGGGCGTCTATCAATACTGATGGTAATTTTGGATTCCTCACGTATACCAATTGGTACAGACTATAGCCACCCACCATTTATAATGAATTTTTCACATGCACTGCCCACGCTAACGCAATCTGCAATTTACAGCCTGGTTGATCCGCCAAAGCTTTTTGCAGTATATCATCTATTACTGCATGATTCCATTCACATAGGCCATTGCTGAATGGGCTCTCCGCTGCAGTATGCATTACCACAATATTCAAATTTTCACACATATCTTGGAACTTGTCATTTGTAAATTCACCCTCATTGTCCATCAAGAATTTAGACGGTGCCCCCAACCCTGTTCCAATCCAATAAGTCGTAATTTTGTCCACAATAGTCTTTTTATCTATGCTGTAAATCACCATAGATATGCTAAACTGGGTGGCCATGCCCACAAAATATAATAAATAGATGACTTCGTCTTTATCCCAAGTCTTCAAATCCATCGCCCCTGCATCGTTGAAATCCTGGGCTAACGGTAGACTCACGAATGGATGCGGAAGTGTCCTTCTACATTTCGTACAAATCTCACGTTGGGCTGAAATTTGCTCTATGAGATCATTATAGCCTTTATCCAGCACACCTGCATCCTACAGCAGTGCTGTCAGCCTCTGTGGTGCTGGATGAGTAAACTGTTTATGAAGTTTTAAAATAAACATCTTTTTCTCCATCAAACCTGTAACCAACACTAATGCGCAATGAATCCTCTGGTTAGACATTTTTGGTTCACTTGAGGGAAGGAAATAATAGCCTGACCTCGTAAAATGTAGATCTACACATCTTCCAAATACAAAGCTCTGCCATGCTTCAAATCGACTGTCATCTGGGCTTTTTTCATGGCAGACCTGCTTAATAACAACGGTATTTCACCTGAAACAATATCCTTACTTACAAGCTGAATCCTGCAATTCTGCAGGGGAGCATCACCCTTTTGGAAGAAGTTAAAGTATTATCACCTCCAAATCGAAAACAGGTGGAACTGTCACATTCTTTAACTTTCTTTCACTCTTTATGATCAAGGGACCCTAAGGGGTCACATTGCGCCTGTTTGAGTGCGAAAACTTTGTAAAGTCGGGCATGAGACAAGTAATGTGATCTGCGCCCACCTCCGCGCCAGTTCACCCTTTACCAAGGCCCAAAAATGGACGTGATCGGGACCGCGTCCGAAATGGGCGCGATGGCCATTTAAATGCATTTAAATTGAATTAATGGGCTGCACACCGAACTTTACCAGCACTTCGCCCCTTACCACCGCGGTCGCCAATCCGGAATCGGCGCCAAACAGACATGCTCCATAAAAGTCCGATTCGGATGCGCCATCAGTGAGGGTTAGTGAGGAGGTACGTGCGTAGTGTCCAATGGCTCTCTGCTGCTCACCAGTGTCCTTTCGTTGCGGCCAATTTCTTTCTCGGGTCAGTGGTGGCTCTGTGAGTGTGTGGGAGGGGGAGGTGAGGGGCTGTTGCTCAGCAGGGTCTCCGATGTCCAATTTGCAGCATGGACCAGGTCTCAGCACTGACATCGGGTCTTGTGGTGCTGCTGGGTCCTAGCGCACTCAGCTCACTTCCAGCTGAAGGATGTGCACAAAGCCCCTGCAAATTACACTGCTGCAGCCTCTCAACTTTTCCAGGTGCTGTGATTGTGGGGGGCATGGGGCTGGGGGAATTGGGGGGGGGCTGTGATTGTGGGGAGCATGCGGCTGGGGGAATGGGGGGGCAGTGACTGTGGGGAGCATGAGGCTGGGGGAATTGGAGGGTACGGACAGTGACTGTTGATGTGCTAGGGACAAGCACATCATGTGTTCCTCTCCATCGACCCCCCCCCCCTCCCCTTTTCAGAGTGACAAGATGGTTTTTGTAATGCAACTGATCGAACTTGCTGTTCTTTTGGTTGCTGCTGCAGTTGAGGAGGAGGGGCTGGAGGAAGAATTGCAGGCACAGGAGGCCCGGGCCTTACCACTTGCAGGAGTAGAGGGAGATGACCACCAGAGGCAGGAGGTGGCCGCCATTCACCCCGGGGGTAGAGAGGTGGGTGGGGGGCGCAGGAGAAGGAGGGAGCAGAGACCCCAGCAATTCCGTGCACAAGTGTCATTTGAACAGATGTCGGACACCGTGTGCCGCTGACATCTCCCCTCCGAAAGGAGACAGTACAACACCTGTGCAATGTGTTGCAGCACCTGGCACCTAAGGGCATGGGAGGCACCCACTCTCGGTGGCTGTCAAATTGACGGCCGCTCTGAACTTTTATGCGACTGGCTCCTTCCAGACCCCTAGCGGAGATGTCTGTGGCATCTCCCAGTCAGCTGTCCACACCTGTGTCAAGCAGGTCACTGAAGCCCTGTCTGCCCGGGCTGGGCAGTACATCAAATTTAACCTGGAGCAGGCCCATCAGGAAGCCCGGACTGCAGGGTTCGCAGCCATTGCGGGAATGCCTAATGTACAGGGGGCCATCGACTGCACACACATTGCCCTCAAAGCCCCCCTAGAGAATCCACAAGGATTCATCAACAGAAAGGGATCCCGCTCCCTGAAGGTGCAACTTGTGTGTGACCATAATATGTACATTATGCAGGTCTGCGCAAGACACCCAAGTAGCGTGCATGACAGCTTCATTGTCAGGAGCTCTGACATCCCGGAGGCATTTGACACACACTGAACCCACCAATGTGTCTGTATCTGGGATGGTCGGAGGTTCTTTCACCCATATCCTCGGAGGACTGGTCCGAGCTGTCCTGACCAGGATGGGCGGGAGCTGCAGTATTGGCCTGGAGTCCAGAAGGCCCCCTGCAACACGGGACACAAGGTTAAGTGCAAGGGAGGAAGAGGAATCCGGGAAGCAAAACACGTGATTCACATTTTTCCATTGAACATAGAACAAAGCAGAAAGAAAATTATATCATAGGACCAGGCCCTTCAGCTCTCCAAGCCTGTAGCTACCAGGCTGCCCATCTGATTTGTAACCCCCTACCCTTCCGGGACCATATGCCTCTATTCCTATCCCATTCACATAGCTGAAGAGATTCCCCTTAAAGGTCACTATCGTTTCTGCATCCACGACCTCCCCCGGCAGCGAGTTCCAGGCACCCACTACCCTCTTTGTGCAAATAAACATGCCTCGTACATCTCCTTTAAACCTTGCCCCTCGTACCTGAAACTCATGCCCCCGAAAAGTTGCCTCAAAGTGAGTGGAGGAATGACAGGTGCTCATGTCTTGTCGGCAGCCCGACTATGCTGTCACTGACAGCCCGCATCTCCCCTTCTCTGGAGAGCTCCAGCGCCTGCTCCTCAAAGGAGGTGAGGGCCTGGAGGTCTGGCTCACCACCCCCTGTCTTTGCCCTCTCATGGCTGTTATGGTCAGTCTTCTCCTGTGGAGACAGAAGGAGCCATGAAAGAAATGGGGGCGTGATTCTTGCAAAGTATTAGGTGTTGGCCCTTAGAGGGCAAGCACAGTGGGGCTCTTGGGGGTCAGGAGCTGGGAGCATGCAGGATGCAGGGGATGGGAGAATCTGGGGGAGATTTGGGGGAAGATGCAAGTTGGGGTTCAGCACTCACCCTTGCTGCACGGATGAGGTCATTGACTTTTTCCAGCACTGCTTTCTGGTTCAGGGGGCCAGTGCCCTGGCACTGACCGAGGCGGCGACTTCCCCCCCCAGGCCGCATTGCCATCAGAGCCCATGGGTCTGCATCCTCCTGGGGGGGAGAGGGTGTCCCAACTCGCCTCTGCTGCATCCGGTAGCCTCCCCAGGTTGCTCTTAGAAAATCGGGGAGCTGGTTGTGAGCTCATTTTTCCCTGCACTGCCTGCCTGCCTGTCCATTCTTGAGTCTTTAATGGAGCTGCCCCTCGTTAGGGCAGATCAGCTGCAGGCAGTTTGGCAGAACATTCCAGCAAGTTCCATGCAGTTTGGTGGCATTGAGGGGAAGGCAAGTGAGCACTTACAGGTGTGCTGCTGGGGAGGGATGGGTGGCAGATCAGTGCCTCCATGATTGGGGACAGGGGAGAGAGAGGGAGGTCTCACATAGCCTCGGAGTCCAGAGGAGATGGGGGCCTTGTGCGGGAGGGTCCAGGGTGGGGGTGAGGGGGATCACCCGACCTGATATCTGTAGAGTGGAGGGGGATCTCCCTGCCTAAGATCAGTGGGGGGTAAGGAGTGTCCGCTGCCATTCTGCCTGAGATTGGTGGGGGAAGAAAGGAGGTCCACTACCACTCTGCCTGAGATCAGTCGGGGGAAGGGGGGTCCGCTGCCAATCTGCCTGAAATCGGTGTGCGGGAAGGGGGGGAGGGGACCGTGATCGGTCTGGCTGGTGGGGGGATGGGGGGATAAGAGGGTCAGTAATGTTGTGGGGGGTGGGGCAATGTCTGTGGGGGCCAGGAGGAGGCATTATCCGGCTCGGGAGGGATGTGGCAGGGAAGCGTTATCCTATCTTTTTTTTGCGCATGCGCAGTTGGAGGCACCAATCGGAGCTGTAGGGTTTCGGGTGCGTTAAGCCCCGCCCACAGTGCAGCGTGATTCGGAATAGCTGATATTTTTCAGGCAGACTGCGTACGGGGGCGCCTGAGAACAGGTCTAAAAGTTGGATCTGAAACACTCCCAGTTTCAAGTCCGCCCAGCACTTAGAACATAGAACATAGAAAAGCTACAGCACAAACAGGCCCTTCGGCCCTCAAGTTGCGCCGAACATGTCCCTACCTACTGGCTTACCTATAACCTTCTATCTTACTAACTTCCATGAACTTATCCAAAAGTCTCTTAAAAGACCCTATCGAATCCGCCTCCACCACCACTACCGGCAGCCGATTCCATGCACCCACCACCCTCTGAGTGAAAAACTTACCCCTAACATCTCCTCTGTACCTACTCCCCAGCACCCTAAACCTGTGACCTCTTGTGGCAACCATTTCAGCCCTGGGTAAAAGCCTCTGAGAATCCACTCTATCAATTCCTCTCAACATCTTATACACCTCTATCAGTTCACCCCTCATCCTTCACCTCTCCAAGGAGAAAAGACCTAGAATCAAAATGGTAAAATAGGGCCCTAAATAGCAATTTAGTCAATCTTTGCCACATAGAGTTGATGTACATCCTCTATCCAAAACTGCACAGTTGAAAGAGTCTATCATCAGCACATTCATTATTGGGCTCAATTTTTCTGTGAATAAAACAATGCCTTCATGGTCCTTGTCCTCATCACTGCCAGTTTCTACATATTCTCATGTGTGGTTTCAAAGACTTTCTTTTTGGACACTTCACTATGTAGTGATATGGGGAATGATATTGAAAACAGTGATTCACAATCCCTTCACCATTTCTTCAATTTAAATGTCTTTTGTCACTTTCCCATGTGTGTCTACTTTCCTCATTATCAAATCGGTTATATCCGGTTTCAACATCAGGTCTGTTAGTAAAGTAACTGTCCCTGTTTAGGGGCCTTTGTGTAGCATTTGCTCGAGCATGTAGCTGAGCTGCCGTTGAATCCTCTACTCTGGGTGCTATGGCATTCCGATCTGAATTGAAAAAGGTGGCAGGGAACGATTGTTTCCTGAAAAACCTTTTTAATGATGTTACCATTTGATCAAAAAGGGGCTTTGTTTCCTTAAATTGTACTCCAGTCATTACCAGAAGACTATCCATCTGAGAGAGACATGCACATTCCAGCAACTTAAAGGCCAATACCGCATCTGGAATCTGCAATTTAAATTTCATTAGCCTGTTATGGCCCTTATCAAAATCCATGATATATTCCTCCATGGATCGGCTTTCCTGTCTTCTAATCCTGTCAAAAATCACCCACCCTTCATAATTCTTCAAAACTCTTCTTTTTGATAAAACTTATCCAGATATTGCAACAGGAGCTGTAACCCTTCCTCTTTATCCAGAGCATCTGCAGTCCAGTCAGAAAACATTTTGCTCCTCATCTTACTTCTAGCCAGAAGTGACGAAGTTAAGGCCATACCTTGCTTCTTCCTTGGTATTGTAGTAACGAGGATCCACTTCTGCCTTCTATTGCCGATATGGTTCGGTATCTGAAAAAACGGGGACAATCAAACAACATAAGTTTGCTTTTACCTTCTGCCATGGTCATGTCCTGAATCTGTAGCACCTCTTCAGGCCTTACAAAACAAACACCAAGCTATGGTGGGTTTTCCTCTGCTACCAATGTTCATCCATCAGTAGGGATACTTCAGTTGCAAGCAATAAATGAACTAACTTCAAAAAGTAAATCAAAGAAAAAGGTTTAGTGAAAAAACTTCATTACTCCAACACTTGGGGCCACACCCTGGGCCTTGCAAGCTTCTCACAATTCCCACCTGCTTTTTATTTATACTGGGTCAGCTGGTCTGCTGACCACATCAGTTTGTTACTGATTACATTGTCTACCGGGTCAGCTGACCCTCACAGCATGTTACCATTGGTTGCATTATAACAGATCCAATATTATCATTGGTTACATTACAACAACTATGCACATTTAAACTGTGGACATTATTTGGCTCTGTTGCCGGAATTCTACCGCCCCGCCTGCCACGGAATCGGTGCGGGTAAGGGGTGGACAGTGGAAATGTCCAATGACCTCAGGTGGGATTTTCCAGTCTCGGGTTGAGCGAGGCCATAAAATCCTGCCCTGTGGCCAATATTTAGTTAAACGTGGACATAAATAAGGGTGCTTTGTATCCATTATGAAGTTCAGATATCACATTATTTAAGGATGAACCAGCATTTAAGCAATATGGGATCGCTAGACAGTTGGTCTCCAAATGCTATATTGATCAAAGGAGAATATATGAACTCAAGTTGGAGTAGAGATCAGAGTGAATGTCCATTGTCAACTGCCATTGTATCGTGGTGTCTGGAACCCAGAAACCCAGTTTTAGACTGAAACTAACCTTCAGGAACTGCACTTTTAAAATACGTTGAACAAAGCAATTTCAGCAGAGAAACATTGTGCTTGCTCCAGCTTCCAAGTCCAACTGAGAACAATTCCCTGGCTCTGCATCCAGAAGAGGCTTTGCTGTTTCATGATAATCCTTGGTTTCTAAAAGCCATTCACTCAATTAAGAAGACATCAGGCCTACACTGAGATAGAAACTGAGATATCAATTCCATTTTTATAATGACAATTTTTGACATCTGTTTCTAATCTGTGCATATGTGATAGTGTGAGTGAGTTGAGAGATTGAGAAATTGTATTTTAAACATTGGGAGCAAGCATAAATAACCATTATTTTTAAAATCGCAAAATAGCCTGCTGCTGGAATTTATTTTAAATGAAATAAAATCCTGAGTGTAAGGAAATATATTCACCTTGCATGCAAATATTCCTTTTAAGCTCATTCTCTACCGAAGTCTCTATTCCATTATGTTATTTATTAAAAAGTGAAGCAAAATGAATATTCAATATCTCTGCCATTTCCTATCATTACCTGAGTTTACCTTGCTTATCCTTTAGTGACTCTAATTTCCTTTTGTTAGTTGAGTATTTGTTATTTCTTAAGTTTAAAATGTATTTATTAGTGTTACTAATAGGTTTACATTAACATTGCAATGAAGTTACTGTGAAAATCCCCTAGTCGTCACACTCCGGCGTCTGTTCGGGTACACTGAGGGAGTATTTAGCATGGTCAATGCACCTAACCAGCACGTCTTTCTGGGAGGAAACCAGAGCATCTAGAGGAAACCCATGCAGACATGGGGAGAATGTGCAGACAGTGACCCAAGCCAGGAATTGAACCCAGGTCCCTGGAGCTGTGAGGCAGCAGCGTTAACCACTTTATATGTTCCTTCATGTTACAATTTCTCTTCGCCTTCCTGATAGGTTTCCTAACTTTCCTCTTACATTCTTCTATTCTCTTTTGTCCCCTCCTTTACTAACTAATTCTTCATTGCAGAAAATTGTGGAGCACTGCCTGTGATTTTTTTTGTTTGCCAAAACTAATAGTTGGAAAATTATGGGTAATTTCCTGATTATGCGCCAGTGTGGACTGGGGAATCTCCCCTTACAGTTTTGACTTTTGTACCACATATTAGGTAAACGCATTAAGTAGAAATGAGACAAATTAGAATCCAATATAATTTTAATCCCATTTGCTGCTAACCATAGCTTACTTGTTGACGATAGTCTACTAGTGGACAATAAATCGAGACTCCCAGTCCTTGGCTGAGTTCGACACTCTCAATTGTCTTTAGATTTATATTGTATAATAATGGTAAAACATCTATTATTGAGAGGCTTATATCTATAAAACCTTGTGACTTTTCACAATTATTGATTAGATTTGCACAAAACCTAGTTTTGTTTAATATCTTCTTATCTGTTCAGTAGTTTAATGTTACATCTGATTCAGAGCGTGAAAAAACAATTTTCCATGTATTCTTCAGTTCATCCGCTTTTGCAAAGTCATGGTTTTATTCTATTTTCACATCACACAAGGACAGCAGTGGTTCGAGCAGAATGTCCACCACCAGTTACTCAGGACAGTAAATGTCTCCTTACCAATGTTGCCCACGGACTGGGAATGAATAAAATAAGCACATCCTTCGCCCTGTGACAGTCTGAATGTCTCTAGTTACCTTCCTATTGAAAGGACACCTGCTCCATGCATAGCACAGGCATGCCATTGGTGAGTGGCAACAATCCCAGAAAAACTTCAATGCATTTGAGAACAATTATAAAATTTGAAATTGTACCAGCTCCTTTAATTCTTGAGATGTAACTGCGATTATTTATACTATTCAGAGAAATGCATCAAAATCACCAAATTCCCTGCAGAGGTATTAACAACCCACCTCACATATGTCATCATACATATTTTAATAAAAAAAAGTTCAACATCTAAATAGAACATTGTCCAAACCAAGAGAGGAAATGTGTATAATGGGTATTGCTTTTGCCAGAATTTTCTGCATGATCGAACCCTGGAGTTATCAGTCAGTTATTTTTGTTCATAATATGGAAATCTTTGGAACAAAGACCACAACTGCAATGTCCAGGGCACCAAAGGCGCACTGCCAAGGCATACATCTAAGCTTGGTCAAAAGCAGACAAAACAGTGCAACAGATGCAAGATGGTCACATTTTGGTCTGCTGGCAGTTGCTGAAGACACTGAAGAGCAGCATTGCTGATGATATGATGTTAACAGTTTGTCACATGCCCAAGATGGAATGTTACCCTATTGACGCTAAGAGCTCTGGCCAAGCTCTCTAACTTGGGTATCATCCATGTTATTTTACATATGCATTTGCTAGCAGAGACATTTACAACAAAGATGCCGTCGTGGAAAGGTACCCCTCGGGTTACAAGGCTATCCGTGCACATGGATAATTCTCTCTCAAAGGCTGCAATCTGCCCTGAGAATTCTTTTATAAATCAGCAAGCTGTAGTGCCATGCTGCCATGTTGCTATTGATCCTCTTTGTAATACAAATTTTATGTATTTAAATTGTAAAATGACTTGGCACAAATCGTTTTGGGGTTTTCTTTGCAGAAAATTGCATCCATAAAGCTCTGTGAAAGTGCACTGTTATTAATCATTTTCTTTGTACAATGTATCAGCTTCTATTAGATTAAATACCTTGCAGTACAGATGCTACCTTACATTCGTACAGTCATTCACTTGTAGTCTTTAAATCACCAACTCAATCATAATCCGTTATCCAATAAGATTTAGTAGAAAACTTATTTAAGGTACCTATCTAAGCGCTCACGTGACAGATACAATCCTTTAGTATGTTATAAAGTGACAGATATCTGTGCAGGGAATTTCAGGTAAATCAAACAGAAGCTAAAGAGATTAGAAACAAGGAAATTGTAAAGTTCAAAGTAAAGTGAAAGCGGCTTTTGGACTGAATGTAGCAAATCCTTCCTGATGCGCACAATGAAACCAGACCTCAAAACTAATTTGGTGCTTGTTTTAAATTGTATTTTCCATACATTTTATTATAGAAACTTGACCTAATGTTCAAGTATATTTTTCATTTGTAAGTCGAACAATTCAGACACAGAAGATTATGTTGAAAATAAATCTGCTGCAGTGGAGTAAAGACACCTGCTGCAGAATTTTATCAGATGAAAATATTTTGCTTTTGCTCCACTTTTCCTCACATACTTTTATTGTCATGGAGCTCCACAACATCCATGATCAACAAAAAGGACTTGTCAGGTTGCATTATCCTTCACTCCCAGTGGTATTTTGGATGACACAGCAGGAGATGTGCCTCTACTGCAGGAAGGATAAATGAAATGACACCTTTAGCTGAGGAACACACTCATACCAGCAACGTAGCGGAATTGAGTTCCGAAGAGAAGTCACGTGGAACCCCATATATTAACTCTGTTTCTCTCTCCACAGATGCTGCCAGACCTGCTGTGTTTTTCCAGCATTTTCTGTTTTTATTATGTCTAAGTATTTCTTTGCCTAGTTATCATAGAGAGCAAACATATTGGATGAGATTCTCCAGCCTCCCAGCCACGTGTTTCCCGCTAACGGAAGGTGGCACATTGTTTGCTAGTGGCGCAAATTCTCTGGTCCCACTGCTGTCAATGGGAATTCCCATTGACATCACCTCATGCCAGCGGGAAACCCATGGGCAGGAGTGTGCTGCCAGCGGGACTGGAGAATCCCACTAGCGTGAATGGCCGGAGAATTTTGTGGATTAGAAGTTATCAGGCTAAAAAATAAAACAGGAAGTAAGCCATTGGGAGCTGACAATAGCTTTGAACTGGTTCCTGGAGAATGAAGTGTCTACTTAAAGGACAAAGTAAAGTATAATTGTGGAGGGGATTTTCAGTCATTTTAAAAGTTAAATGAGAAAACTTTACTGCAATTTAGACTATAAGTTGCCTACCAAAACAGAGCTCTGACAAAGGGTCATCTAGACTCGAAACGTTGGCTCTATTCTCTCTCCACAGATGCTGTCAGACCTGCTGAGATTTTCCAGAATTTTCTGTTTTTGGTTCAGATTCCAGCATCTGTAGTATTTTGCTTTTATCAGAGGGGTCAGTCAATGGTGCCTTTCGTTTGTTTGTTACAGTAAAAGTCTTCAAACATGAAAGCTTGTCATGTTATCCTTTCAGTCAGTTAATGCAAGTTCAATTTCTTTTATTAGTCCCTGTGGGTTCATAACACTGGTGCTACATCCATAGACTTGACATTGTTATATGCCACTGTCTGACCCAAAGGCTGCTACTGAAACGTTCAATGCCACGTAACTCTTTGGTTTATTAATACTGTAACCAACAGCTGTAAGTACCACATCTATCTTTGTGGCAAAACCAGCCGAGCACATCAATCAATGGAACACATCACATCAATCTGCTCATTAAGGCCTATTGCAGAAGACATCTCACATGGCATCTCAGGAAGCCACTGAACGGATTTGAATTCCATCGTAAATATTTTACCACTTCCAAAGTAGCAGTGGCACTGAAATAAAAATAGAAAATGATGGAAATTGTCAGCAGGTCAGGCAGCATCTGTGGAGAGAGAAACAATTCGCATTTCATGTCAGTAGGCAGAAGGTCCTCAACCTAAAATGTGGGGGTGAAATTTTCTTTAAAAAATGGCGGTGTCAGGTTCTGATTGAAAACCAGTGTGTTTCTCCCCAGAGAAACAGACAGGTTTTCCCCTAGATCTTCTGACACTTTATAAAAGAAAACAGCAGGGGGCATGTTTTGCTCTGTCACTCCTGAGAGATGGGGTCTAAAGATGTCGCCATGCCCAGCTCCACAGAGATCAGGTCACCATTTATAAAGGGTGCCCCAATCTCAAATTGAAGTTAAAGGGCCCCCTCCCCATCATCACTAGCATCAGGGCATCAGAGCCCCTTACCCCGTCTCTCTGCAGTGCAGGCATCCCCTCACCTCCCCCTGCAATGCAAACTTCATGAAGCCCAATGTTTTGGCCTTGGCGTACAGGACTGCTGACTTTCCTCCCAAGAGCAACTCGCTATTTTACGTTGACAAGCCACGCCTTGCTTGTTATTCCAAGCACAGAGAGGTCACGACTTCCCCAGTACTGGCTTGTTACTTACAGCTAACCAGGTAACACCATCCGACACACATGAATAAAAGAAACAAAATGATTTAATCAAACACTATCATAAACTATCTTAGAAACGTTGATCACTCGTGTCAACCGGGTGAGACCATGCCTTCATTTTCATGCATTCATGATCATCATGACATGATGTGACCCCTCCATCTGCAGCTAAGGTGGAGAAGTGTAATGTATCGTATCATCTGCCATAACCTTGGTGATCAACCTCTGACTGCTGGAGGCCACGACATGCTGAGGGGCTCCTGCACAGGTGCAGGTGTTTCCTCTGTGGTGTGGCTACTAGGATCAGTAAGAAGTTTAACAACACCAGGTTAAAGTCCAACAGGTTTATTTGGTAGCAAAAGGTGTGGCTTTTGCTACCAAATAAACCTGTTGGACTTTAACCTGGTGTTGTTAAACTTCTTACTGTGTTTACCCCAGTCCAACGCCGGCATCTCCACATCATGGCTACTAGGATCACCAGCAGAGTGGCTGAATAAAGGAAGTCTGGTGCTCCTCCTTCCTCTCTGTGCATGATACTACCTCCCTGACTACCGGAAAATGGGCATTTGGAGAAATGTCCAGGCACCACCTTTCCCCCTCACTACTGGTGCATAGGGTTGATGGCCAGAGCGATGGTATGCATGTCTAAGCACATATCAAATCTCACTTGCCATGACGGTTGCCCACCTCTTCAAGGAGGAAGTCATGTGATTGCACACTTGAGAACTGGCATAACACATGGCCTGGATGGACATATCCATTGTCTGTATATCCCTCTTTTACAACATTAGCTGCAGTGTGGTAAGGTCAACAATTCTGAATATTATGAAGTGGATGAGTGAATGAGTAGGTGGGTAAGTGGATAGGTAAATGGGTGGGTAGAGTGCTAGGAGTAGTTGGTGGGGTAGGTGGATAAGTAGGTAGGTGGCTGGGTTGAGTTGATGAATAAGTGGGTAGGTGGATAAATAGGTAGGCTGGCTCTTCATTTATTCACAACTAGCTGGGCTTTGATCAAACCAACCAAAGCCCATGTCATCATCCATCTCCTTCACTTCGTCCTTGGCAGCAGCTGGAGCAGCCTCGACAACAGGGCCACAAAAGCTGATGGATCAGCCGGGTAAACCTTCACCTTTTCAGCTAATGGGAAGAAATAGTCTGTCTCCACGAAATAGGCAGCACCCTCTTATAACCATTGATGGAGTGTGGCATAGAGGCAATGGTTGGATAACCAATCTGCAGGCACACACTGTCCACATTGTGAACTCCTTCCAGGAAACACTGTTGCAGGGTTTCTTCATTGATATCCAGGACCTCAGGCTTGTACGCACTGCCATTGTCATGAACTTGCTTGATCACCAAGCCACAGGAGAAGGGAGAGATGTTCAACATGTTCAGTAGAGTGACTTCGGGGCCTCCCAATTTGTCATCGATCTTGATGAGTTACACATCACTCAAAATTTCAGTAGCACATCTGGAGATCTTAGTGGTGATGCCCAAAGCCTGGAAGAAGGGGATCTTCTCAAGACCCAAACCTGTGTTCTGACTTGGCACAGTAACCTCACAAGGGGCAATTGAACCAGTAGGGCAGCAGCTGGAACCTTGTTGGGCATCAGCAGGTCACAAATCCTCCTTGGTGAATACTAAGGCAACATTGTCACGGATATGAGGCAGAAGCTTTTCTAGAGCAGGATTATTCTCCAGGTGACCTCGGATGGCTTTGCGCATCATGGTATTTTTTCCCATAGCATGAAGTGGGTGAGGTGGGGAGGTGGGTTATGGGGGGGGGGGGGGGGGGGGGCGTGCGGTGAGTGAATAGCTGGGTGAATGTGATTGGTAAATGAGTTTTGTGGGTAGGTAGAAGCAGCAAAATTCTTGCATCCTGGAAAGTAGGTTACTCTGTCGGTGATCTGGAGATCAGATTTTGAGAGAAGGAGGCAGGCTGCGAGCCTAGAGACCAGATTTCTTGTTAGAGGTTAAATCACAACTGAAGCTAAAACCCAAAAGCTGTGTAATTAAAGTAATTCAAACAGCTCACTTCTTGGTCATATGGCAGGGTATTTTTGGATCAAGCTAATGAGCTAACGACGCTCTCTTTTAAAACCCATTGTGTTTTGAGCGGGTAACTGTAGAACCATTAGCACAAACATTGGAGATGAGGAGTGAAAAATAGCTCTGCCCTTGTCCATAACTGGCTGGTACAGATGTCTTGCCAACTTTTATTTGTGTTGGCTAGGCTGGAATGTTTATACAATACAAGGAGTGTTACATTCCAAGGGTGTTAGCCTTTGTTCATTTTTAAACTGCTCAGAAACCTCCAGGGTTACCATCATATGGTCAGTGGTAACCATTTTATCAGTCCAGCCATTTGTCTATTTTTAAAAGTAATAATAATTTTATCAAGTAGTTAGGGTGACTTAGATTTTTTTTCATGTCTTCTAATCACTGAAAGTACTTTTTTTCCACTTCATGTAAGGATCCTACATAAAATCAGTTTGACATTTCTCAACCCAGTTCCTTGTAGACACAAATGGATATGATCAACAGTTTATTTATTATTAGTGTCACAAATAGGCTTACATTAACACTGCAATGAAGTTACTGTGAAAATCCCCTAATCGCCACACTCCGGTGCCTGTTCGGGTACACTGAGGAAGAATTTAGCATGGTCAATGCACTTAAACCAACACGTCTTTCGGACTGTGGGAGGAAACCAGAAAACCCAGAGGAAACCCACACAGACACAGGGAGATGGTACAGACTTTGCACAGACAGTGACCCTAGCTGGGAATGGAACCTGAATTCCTGGCACTGTGAGGCAGCAGTGATATCATTATGAACATAGAACATCGAACATAGAACAGTACAGGCCCTTCGGCCCACGATGTTGTGCCGAGCTTTATCTGAAACCAAGATCAAGCTATCCCACTCCCTATCATCCTGGTGTGCTCCATGTGCCTATCCAATAACCGCTTAAATGTTCCTAAAGTGTCTGACTCCACTATCACTGCAGGCAGTCCATTCCACACCCCAACCACTCTCTGCGTAAAGAACCTACCTCTGATATCCTTCCTATATCTCCCACCATGAACCCTATAGTTATGCCCCCTTGTAATAGCTCCATCCACCCGAGGAAATAGTCTTTGAACGTTCACTCTATCTATCCCCTTCATTATGGCAAATGACATGTCAAACTGATGCAGTGAGAAATGTCCTTTGAATTTTGGATGGATTATGATACATACAGACAGTTTTACTTTATGTCCGATCTGCGCCAAACCTAAAGTAAGAGCCATTCCTGACTACTTCATCTCAGAAACATATGCTAAAACTAGAAGGAAAATTCCAATTCACTTGAATTGACATCTCTTAGCATACTGAGCACAGACCTGAGCAAAAAGTGAAAACATGAAAATAAAACTAAAAACATTTCAATCATTTAATAATGTAGTCCCTGAATTTGAGGTTTGATGAGAGCCATATCTGTATGAAATGGGACACGACTGAACAGACCCAGTGACTAGGGGAGTCATTTTGAACATAACAAGATTGTTGCATTATTTACAAGGTTAAATTGAGTTTCCAAAAGAATTTCTCAAATTTACAAAAGATATTCAGATATCCTGCTCAAACAGCTAACAGTAAGTAATCTAGACTGTATAAGGGATCGTTTACTGACTTTGCACCTCTGGCAACAAGCCTTGTTCTTGAGGAGCACACATCAGAAATTCAGTCACACATTTCACCTGATTTATCAGCCATTTAAACTCAAGATTGGAAAACTGTGCACAATGCACACCCAACTTTCCAATATTCCAGCTCAAGTCTCTCACTATGAACTGGAAAATTGCCCATTCGAGTTCTTCCCCTTAGCAATCAGCATGCCATTGTGTGCTCTGCTTTTATCCATTGTTAACAGTAATCTTATTCACCATTTTCCAATTATTAAAGCAAAACAAAATCACTGTGACATTGTTACTGGAGCCACCCAGCAATTGATAAGCTTTTAATGTTACCAGAACAGCTGTAGAAAACCCATTTAAAAGAGTTGCCATTTTCAAAGCTTGATGTGGTTAACCAGAAGAATTTTATATTTTATTTTCTTATTCAATCATTCATAAATGGACAGGACACAGTTCAGTCATTTTGCCAATATGCTCCTTAAAATGGATGATGAAAGTTAATTTAGGGGTTATTGTGGTGAAAGGGGGAGGACAGGTGCTAAATGGGTGCTGTGTTAATAAGATAAGCCTGTTTGCAAGTCTGGATTTAGCACACAATTTTGGTCCTAATTGCTGATTACCATAATTAGAACTTGCCTGAAGGTGCTAAAGGAGACATCTGTAGGTTTAGCACTCAAGTGCTGATTAGACACAAATTCCATAGAGCATTGTGTGTGGGTTCCAGGCATCCAATTCCACTGAAGGTGTGGGGTTTGCTGGCTAACACACAACTGCATGTTTCAGGATGATTCAGGGACCAAGTGAGAAGATGCACTGGAAATCAAAATTGATGAGTTCCAGAAGAGGAAGAATGTCCTGCATCCACAGTGAAGATGGAATCCACCCAGACCTTCTGCCTCCCTCTCCTGTGGCAGCTAATGTTGCTTGTGCTAGTGTCCTCCTCCCATTTCTACTACAAACCAAGGAGACAGGTATTTCTTTCCATAAGGAGACCTTCCAAAAAGATGATACTGAGCCAGTATTCCCTTTCCTCTGCTGATAAGGTCAAGAAACACAGCACGTTTTTAAACAATGTCCTCAGAGATACTCTAGAATGTGTTGATGTCTTAACATAATGTTCCAAGATGTCTCCGAATGTGTCTCAAAAACCCTGTTCAAGCCTCCAGCAATGCAGTAAAAGGCAATATACCTTCAAATAAAGCTCAATCCTCTGCAATAATTTGTTTATTCCCAATCAGCTGGTCACTGTCAAGTTCTCGTCACCAAAATGCCTTACAGCCTAATGAGCACTAGCAGGCAAGGTCATCAGGTCCTTAATGATTTTCCATGCAGGAGTTCCATGCTCCAATTCCTTGATCAAGATGATGCCTTGGCATAGGGTGACCTCGCATCTCAATTGACCCCACCTTGCCCTACATTGGAGCACATTAGCAACTAAAATATCTGGGGAAAATGGTCCTCTGTGTATTTTTAATGTGCTAACAGACATGAGATCAAATAAGGTTTAAGAATTTGAAATGTGGGCAGAAGAAAGATACTTGCAGAACAATTCTTAAAGTTCCCTTCAGTGTGTTTTCTGTTCATATTTTTTGATAACAGTAAAGAGACCTCACTTGATTTTTGTTATGTCCACAGAAATTCAAGGTTTTTATAAGATGCCAATTTATCTTACTGTTTAAAGTAAATACTTTATAAAATGATGAAGGGGATAGATAGAGTGAACGTTCAAAGACTATTTCCTCGGGTGGATGGAGCTATTACAAGGGGGCATAACTATAGGGTTCGTGGTGGGAGATACAGGACGGATATCAGAGATAGGTTCTTTACGCAGAGAGTGGTTGGGGTGTGGAATGGACTGCCTGCAGTGATAGTGGAGTCAGACACTTTAGAAACATTTAAGCGGTTATTGGATAGGCACATGGAGCACACCAGGATGATAGGGAGTGGGATAGCTTGATCTTGGTTTCAGATAAAGCTCGGCACAACATCGTGGGCCGAAGGGCCTGTTCTGTGCTGTACTGTTCTATGTTCTATGTTCTTATTGTGTGGATTGTTTCCAGCCACTTTGCAAAAGCTTTGAACAAAAAATTACTCCTGTAATTGAGGTTAAAACACACACATATATATTAGACATTGAAGTATGGTGAAAACTCAGCTTTTAAATGGTTAACAGCTGCTCGAGTTTATCAAACTTTCTGCCTAATCCTATAATCGTCTATTCAAATCAAATCTTTATTGAGTATAAGCTCCTCTGAATAAGCACCAAGTCAACTCCTAAGACACCTGTTTATTGAGATTTCAAAGCTCCTGCAACCTGTTCCCCTTTGAAAGTCCCAAATTAATTGTTTTCCCACATGCACAGCCATTAATGCAGAGTATTTGTATATGTCCAGAAATGTTTTTCACCTGTTCATTTACTATATGTCCCACTCATGCTGAATGCTTTGTGCTAATGTAACACAATTATTGATGCAAAAAAATTGGAATGTATTTAGGGAGAGAAGCTGCTAAACTACCAATGCAAAATATCACAATGTAACATTGTGGGGAAATAGTTTCATACTATCTGAATTCTGCACCGGCTGAAGTGCTTCTTCCTCCCATTCTATACACGAATGGATCTAAGTCATTCATCGGTCTACGCTTCAACCTTCTGAGAAGAAAACAAAATTGTAAACAAAAAGTTCCAAAATAAATGGCCTTCAGGCAATAGAATTCTTGGCTATTTCCTTTGCTGCTTATGAATAAATTGCAAACCAAACCAGTTGGCCAATTTATTTCACAGAGAATCTAGGTTATTTTATTCAATATCTTTAAAGGTGTTAACTTTATGTTACAAAATAGTTCATTTTTTAAATAAAGTTTATTTTAATTGAAACACAGTTTACAGATAATGAGTGGTTTCAGTCTCCAGATATTAATAGTTGAAAGGGCTTTCAGAATCACAAGATTGCACTTTTAAAAAAAATGAATGTCCTTTGTGTCCCTCACAGGTATTAGCTCTTTTCAGAAACAAGATCTATCAGCTTGGCAGCTTCAGGGAACGTATTCCCGGAAACTCCTATATCTGACTCTCCAAATCCATCATGGCCCCTTACTTATTCAAGCACCAACCCAGACACAAAGTGAAGATGAAAATAATCAGGCAAAGAGAGTGAAGCGCAAAGCACCAATAAGCAGGAGAAGCTGGAAGGGAATCATAGCATGATACATCACAGTAGGATACCATTCATCTCATCATGCCTCTGCCAGCTCCTTGAAGGAACTTCGCAATTAGTTTTATTCCCTTGTCCTTTTCCCAAAGCCACGCAACTTCTTCCTCTTCAAGTACTCATGCGGTTCTCCTTTGATAGTTATCATTGACTCTGCTTCCGGCATCCTTTTGGGAAATGACCTAACAAGTTGGTGCATAAAAATATTTATCCTCAGTTCATATGTGGTTCTTTTGCCAATTGCTTTAAATCTTTGCCGATTAGTTGCCAACTCTTCTGCCACATGATACTGTCTCTCCATACTATATCAAAACCCTTTAAAATTTTGAATAGCTCTGTTAAATTTCCCTTTCACCATTTTTGCTCACAGAAGAACAACCCATTTTCCATAAGTTACAGAAGTTCTCCATCCTGAGTTTAATTCTCCTTTGACCTTTCTGGCACTTTCACATCCTTCTCAAACTGTGGTGTTCAGAATTGGTTACAATTCAGCGGGGACCTAAACAATGCTTATAAAGAGGCCATAACTTTCTTGTTTTTGTACTCAAGTTTCTATTTGTAAAGCCAGTGATCTGTATACCTTTTCAGCAGCCTTCTCAACACCTGTAATCTTCAAATATTTGTATACGTATGTTCCCGGATCTCTCTGTTCCTACACTCCATTTAAAATTGTACCCTTTAATTCATATTGCTTCTCCTCATTCTTCCTACCAAAATGCAACATTTTATACTTCCCTGCATTCAATTGTATATTCCATGTGTCTGCCTGTTTCACCAGTCGATCTATGTTCTTCTGAAGTCTGTCACTATCTTCCTCACTGATTACTACATTTCCAAGTTTAGTGTGATGTGCAAACATTGCAATTAGCTACACGTCATTAATAAATATATTTTTAAAAGCAGTACTCCTAACACCAACTACTGGGGGATTACCAAGCCAAACTTTCCCTCCATGTAAAAAGCAGCAGCCTGCAAATCCCAGCCATTCCCATCAGTGTGATTTTCCAGTCCAGCTGACGGCGCACACCCAGCCATGGGTTTTCCAGCCACAATGGGTGCATTCTGCAGGAAACCCCATTGACGACGACAGGACCAAAAGATCCTGTTGCCGGCCAATGGCGTACCACCTCTGCTTCCGCAAAATACCCGGTGGATTGCACAGAAAATCCCACCCAGCTATTCACATTACTCTCTGCTTTCTGTTGCTTTGTCAATTTTGTATCCATGCTACTGTTGCCCTTTTAAACTCATGGGCTTCCATGTTGCTAACTTTATCAAACATTTTTTGATTTATTATATGCATCATCAATCGCCCCATCTTCATCAACCCTTTCCATTACTTCATAAAAGAACACAAAATGAGTCAAGTATGACTTTCCTTTAACATACCCATAGTGGCTGTGATTTATTAATCCATATGTTTACAAGTGACAATTCATTTTGCCTCAAATTATCATCTCTAACAGGTCCCCCCCGCCACTCTCCACAATTAGACTGATTGGCCTGTAGTTGCTGGAATTAATACTCTCCCCTTTTTTAAACATGGGTGTAGAATTTACAATCCTCCAGTATTCAGATACTCGTATCTAAGGAAGATTGAAGGTTTGTAGCCAACCCCACTGAAATTTCCACCCTAACATCCTTCACTAATCTCAGATACACCGCGTCCAAATTGGATGACTTTTTCACTTTGCGAACTGCCAACCTTTTAAATGCCTCTATTTATTTTTAGTCTATTTAATTTCTCTACCTCTTCCTTTAATGTGACATTAGCAGGATGCTCTTCTGTAGTGAATACAGATGCAAACGATCAATTTTGTGTATTAACTTTCTACAAGATGATCTCCTTTCCTAATCCTAGCCAGCCCTACACTTTATCAGGCTACCCTGTTACAATTCACGGCCAGGTTTTATGGCAAAATTGACATTGTTCATTGTTATTGCTCCTCTAAAACCGTCAGCAACATTTGGAGTCAGCACAGGCACAATTTAAAGAAGGAAATCTAGAAGATTTTTAAAATGTACTGGTTGTGACGGGATGTGGCGTCACTGTCTAGGACCAGAATTTATTGCCCATTCCTAATTGTCCTTGTGAAGATGATGGTGACCTGCCTTCTTGATATGCTGCAGCCCATGTGATGGAGGTGCACCCACAGTAGTGTTAGGTTCGGGAGATTGAAGATTTTGATCCAGGAACAGTGAAGGATGTTGTGAGTGATTCTAGGTATCTACATATGGTGTGCCGCTGAAGATCCCTCTAGTGTGCAATCAATTAGAAATTATTGAACTGAGAAGGACTTGCCCTTCGATGCAATTGGTCTTCTGTAAAAACCTTTGAAACACTACGCCCTGTAAAATGAGATGCAACTGGGTTTTTAAACAGCTGACTAAATTCATAATTATTGTTGTGCAGTCTCTATTTCCCTAAAAAAACTAATTTGATATTTGCGAAATATCGAATGTATATTATGATATTAAAAAAGCACATTTTTAAGGTAATTCTTTTAAAATAAACTTGGTTTATGATAATTCAGTTTATGCCTTAGTCTCACATGCATGTCCCAGACATTTATTTTGCTCTTCGTAAAATAATACTAAAATTTGTTTCATCGGTTATTTATTTCTCGATAAAGGCAAATTACTGTGGATGCTGGAATCTGAAACAAAAACAGAAAATGCTGGAAAATCTCAGCAGGTCTGACAGCATCTATGGAGCGAGAATAGAGCCAACATTTTGATGACCCGACATCAGAACCCAAGTGTTAATGTTAATATAATGTCCTGAACAGAAGGACATAAATTTCCATCAAGGACATCCGGACACAAACCTCATTGACTACAAAGTTCCTGCCAGCAACAACACAGGCTGAATGAAATCCAACAAACAGGAGAATAATGTAAAGATGGATGAATTGAATTTGTTCCAAACAATCCTATATTGAAACAATACTTCAAGCAACGCAAATATCTAATTAACAAGAGGTTGGTCTCACAAAGTGATCCTTCAGAAAATGGGGTGGCATGATGGCAAAGTGGTTAGCGCTGCTGCCTCATAGGGGACACGGTTCAATTCCATCCTTGGGTGACTGCGTGGGTTTCATCCGGGCGCTCCAGTTTCCTCCCATACTCCAAAGATATGCAGGTTAGGTTGATTGGCCATGATAATTGCCCCTTAGTGTCAGGGCGATTAGCAGGGTAAATACATGGGGTTACGGGGATAGGGCCTGGATGGGATTGTTGTTGATGCAGGCTCGTTGGGGCAAATGGCCTCCTTCTGCACTGTAGGGATTCTATGAAAATACCTGAGGATTTCTGAGAATTACAAAATGTAGTGCTTGAATGAAAAATTCAGTCTGGTGGCCAAGAATCTCAAATTCACAAGAGAAAGTGATTTCAAGCTGCATGAGGCGATGGCCTAGTGGTATTCTCACTACCATTAATCCGGAAACTCAGCCAATGTTCTGGGGAGCCGGGTTCGAATCCCACCATGGCAGATGGTGGGATTTGAATTCAATAAAAAGAAATCTGGAATTAAAAATCTGCTGATTACCATGAAACCATTGTCAATCATCGGAAAAAGCCATCTCTAATGTCCTTTAGGGAAGGAAATCTGCCGTCATTGCCCCGTCTGGCCGACATGTGATTCTAGAACCACAGCAATGTGGTTGACTCTCAACTGCCCTCCAAGGGCAATTAGGGAGGTGCAATAAATGCTGACCAGCCAGCGACACCCATGTCCCAGGAGTGAATTTTAAAAAAAAAACCTGTGCAGTCCATCACCAAGAGAAGAAAGAACCACTGATGGTATCCTCATTCCCATGGGGGTTGGTCTAGAAATGGACCTTTGCAAGCGCAAGGGGAAGATATAGCTAATAGTTGCTGACTATTTCTCTAGATGGTTAGAGGTTAAATGTCGTCATGGTACAACCTCAGAAGTTGTCATCAATTCATTAAAGGAAATGTTTGCCAAGCATAGCATTCCAGTTCTTATTGTTTCAAACAATGGTCCACAATTTGCAAATGAATTGTTCAAGAAATTTACAAAAGACTATGAATTTGTCTAAGTCAGCCAGATACCACAAGCAAATGAAGAGACCAAAAGAGGCATAAGAATTGTTAAAGCTTTGTTGAAATAGAATAAGGATATCAAGTGAGTGCTATTGAGCAACCATTCCAAACCACTTCAGATTGGGTTGCCTCTGTCAGAACATCTGATGGAAAGAAGGTCCTGCCTCCTGTTCTTCCATGTGCGCTTATACTATGTCTGAAGCTAACTGATGTGAAGTGCTGCCACAACTCTGATCCACTTTAAAGCCACCTATAGTGAGATTCCTGTGTTTTCTTTAGGCTCACTAGAATTACCTACCTTTCGATACAGACTATACCTCTGGAATATTGAGTCTGTGAATGCTTCAAACAGAACCCCTGTTCGACAGCCTCAGAAAGGTAACTCCAAAGCGAGTGAGTAAAACCTCCAAAGAATATCAAGAGAAACTTCACTGTTTGCTTACGCTTTGTACACCTGCCATCCAATCCACAGTTGGCATTTCCCTGGTTCTGGAATCAAATGTTTGATGCAGTGATCATCTTTGCCTATTGTTATCCCCAATATCTTCAATCCCATACTTACATTTCCTTTTTGGAGGTTAAGTGATAAAATATTATCTTGTTTTTACTCAAAGCATGTTCGACAAAATTGTGACTATGGGATTTATTTTCTATCACTAGTGTCATTATTGTGTCCTCTGGCTCTGTGTCTGCAGAACTGGAAGTCAAGTTAAATGGCCTGCTTACCTCTGTGATTATATATGCTTTTCAGCAGTGCTGCGTAGAAAAGTCAGTGGCATTTCTTGTGCTCTAATAATAATCACGTGGAATACCTCTTTGGTAATGGCATTAGCACCATGATACATGGGATTGTTACTATGTAATAGCGCACAATTTTAATGATTTACTTTATATGATGCTGAGGGAGTGACAAACAACTTAACAGTAATGAAATGTGACAAATAACATCAATAGTTTATTTTTATATTATTCTGAAGTGTTCCATCTTCAATTCAGCAACACTAACAATACCATCTGAAAGTGATGTTATATTTGGAATTGGGACAACATTGTAAAAATATACGTTTGCATAAATTGGGCATCGATCCCAAATAACATCCATGCCATTTGTCCAGTTTTGATCATTTTCACTTAACGATGCTTGCTGCCGGAGGAAGTGTTTTACGTATTGGCAGAATGTCCTTCATTCCTTCCAGTCTCTCCAGCATAATAACAGCAGTGGCAGTGCCAATGACTGACAGAAATATATTGAAATATTCATCTTATGCCACATAATTTTGGAACACTCTGTCAAATAAAATAACTTTTTAGTGCCGTGGTGCTGCAAATCTTTATCACCACTGCCATTAGCTGCAAGGCACATAGTGAAAATAAAACGACGTCCTGATATGGACTGAAATAAAAGCGTTAGGAAGAAATATCATTTAAACTGCTCTCATTATTTGTAGCAGAGCTAATTTCATTCACCCAGTGTAACACTGGCAGAGATTAGTCAAGCATACATGCTCATCACGATGAGCACAAAGTACTTTAAGTGCAACATGCTTTGGTGAAATAAATGGTGTCATCGTAAAACACTTCGATCACAATTCCATAGCCAGAACTGACTCATGGAGGCGAAGTGATTAAATCTTTTGTCGTATAAAGGATGGGTTATAATTAACAAAAACATTTTTCTTGCTTTTTGATGGAAATAAACAATCTATTCTCAAGTTATCATACATTGATTCCCTTGCCTTATAAATATGTCCGTTATTTGTGACAATTTCTCCATGAGTGACTCCTGTTTGTTGTTCTAATTTCACAGATTTTCAATCCCGCTCTCCACTCCCACCTAACCTCATTGGTAGTCAAGAGCAGATATAACATTCCCAGTGCCAGATTTAGGCATAAGCTAAACAAGCTACAGCTTAGGGCCTCACAATCCGCAGGGGCCTCACAAAATTTCAGAATTTTATTTGAGGTGTTTTAAAATTACACGTGGCTTTTTATGTGTTCTGTAGCTATACTATATTATAATCTATGAGAGAGACCAAGCCAGCCAAATGATAAATATGCAATCAGTAAATGCATTCATTTGAAAATAATTTGTATTTTTCACTTTAAATACCTTGCTATTAAATAATTAAAAGGCATAATTATGTTTTCAATTTTTTTGTGGCGACCCAAGGTCCTGTTTTGGTACGCACCTTTGTAAGACCTTTTGGTGTAACTTTTTAACAAGGGGCCTCCAAGCTTTATATAGCTTAGGGCCTCACCAAGTCTAAATCCAGCACTGAACATTCCCCATGGACATACCTGCCTATACTTCCTTCAGATACCACAGGTATCTACTGGAGACAGTTGGCTCTTGTACAGAAGGGGCATGGGACCATGCTGGCCATTGTTCCACGGCAACTGGCTCCTGGCGTGAAGCCACTACTGCCTACATCTCTAAAGTGACCCTGCGCAGCCTGCAGTCTTGCTTCCCATGTTCCATGCTATGGAGCTCTGAGAGGAAGGCTGGAAGCCTGGCATGTTCTACATTTCTGAGCAATGACAGTATCTAGCAGTTGCAGCCTCTAGGTGGCTTAGTTCCCATCATGCTCCTCACCATTGCCTTTCTCCTTCTGTGCCACCTGTGCTGTCATGGGCATCAAAGAAGGGAGGGAAGATATGAATTTGTGAGCAAAACCCCTCCAGGGATTAAGGGGTCAGAGATGCAGCTGGCCGGTTGTGGCTGCGTGGTGCTTCATGAGATGTCAATGATAATGAAGTTATTCAGTCAGTAAGCTGGTGCTGGCAAGGTGCTGCTGTCCTCAATGAAAAATTGAACTTTTCTCCAAGAGTGTCCTGGCCTTCAGCTTGAATAGAGTAAGTGGTTTAAAAGCAAGAAAGCCTCCTATGGTGGTTTGCTTTTGTTGGGTATTTTGCACTAAATTGACTTGCAAAGAGACAAGTAAATAACATTGGCTCACAGTGAACAAATGTGTGGCAAGTGACAGAGAAGAAGAGACGTAATTGATGCGAGATTAATGTGGGTATTAAAGTGGAGGAACTTTGGGCTTGTGCAAGACAATCATTGTAATGAAGATATTGATAAGTTATGTGCTGAAGTATTTTGAGAGAAATAAGAGCCAAGGGGTTCCTGCCTCACATTCTTAATTCTCAGCGTTCTACTGAGTATCCACAGGATACAGAGTTAGAGGTATCCTTAATCAGAAGACTTAGAAATGTGGCTTTTTTCAACTTTTTTACATGATCAGCAAATGATTCTGGTCAATCCGTTTATTCGTAGAATTTTCCCACTGCAGAACTTTTCTGAACTTCTCTAAAGTTAGTTGCCAGCTGGTGCCCGGGGAGGATAAGGAAGAGGTATGCTGTGTGCCTCCATCCCTGATTTGCTGAGGTCAAAACCCCTTCGGGCATTGGTCTGCAAACCTGACAATGAGGGAATTCCTGCCAGTATCAATGCCACTTCCCTTCAGGTGACAGGGGAGATACTTCTGGGCGAATCTTGTAGCGCCAGGAGACAGTTCATCCTGTCTTCAATGTCCTCCCTCATTATCCTCCCAACCCACCACCACCGCTAACCTCCCTGCCCAAGAAGGCTCAGAGGCCTGAAGTAATGGAATTGTTCATCTCTTCTAGCTGAGTGCCATGTCTTGTTGCCCTCTGGGCACAGATGGCACATAAATATTCATAATTTATCCAAGAGTAATAAAAAGTATTGACAAATTATGCAGTGAAGTATTTTAAGGGAGATCGAAGAATCTGCCTTGCATTCTTAGTCCTCAGAGTTCTGCTGAGTTGCACATGGTGAACAATGCATTTAAAAGACTGCGCAGAAGTTTCCCATTGTTTACACAAGTTATATTGGCTTTACACCGATGCTTGCATCAATGGAATAAAAATATACATAAAGGGTGCAGATTTAAAATAATTGGCAGAAGAAGCAAAAGCGACATGTGGAAAACCTTTTTCACGCAGCGTGGTTAAGGTCTGCAATGCGTTACCCGAGTGTGATGGATGTTCAATCCAAACCATTCAAAACTAAACCTTCCTCCAGTCTGAAAAATAGCCATTCACCACGACTCAGTTTCCTGTCATTCAGCCAACTTTGCATCCATGTTGCTATTTTTCATTTTATTCCATGGGCTCAATTTTGCTGGGAAGGCGCTTTATCATATGCCTTTTTGACAATCAATATACACTACATCAAACACGTTACCCTCATCAACCATCTCTGGTTTCTCACCAGGTCAATCAAATTAGTAAAACATGTTTTTCTATGAACAAATCCATGCAGGCTTTCATTCATTAACCTGCAGCTGTCCTCGTGATGGCTAGTTTTATTCTGGATTATTATGTCTAAAAGTTTTCATACCACCAATGTTCAATTGTTTGGCTAGCAAATGCTGGGTTTATGCTTACACCTGCATCTAGGAGGGATGGATGATTCACCCAGAATTATCTTTCATGTCACCTGAAAGAAAGCGGCATTGGTACTGGCAGGAATTCCCTCATTGTCAGCTTTGCAGACCAATGCTTGAAGGGGTTTCGACCTCAGCAGGACAGGGATGGAAGCACACAGCACACCTCTTCCTTGTCCTCACTGGGCACCAGCTGGAAACCAACTTAAGAGTACCTCCACAATTTCTCGCCTTGTTTTCCTCAGATGCATTCCATCCAGTCCTGTTGACTTTTCAACTTTATGTATAACCAGCTTTTCTATGACTTCCCATTGATCACGTTTTAGCCATCCAATGTCTCAACCACCTCCTCTCTCACTTGTCTTTCGTAGCATCTTCTTTCTTTGTAAGAGAGATGCAAAATACTCATTTAGTATCTCAGTCATGCTCTCTGCCTCCATGTGTGGATCCCCCTTTTGGTCCCTAATTGGCCCCACAGCTCCTTTTTCTACCTTTTATTTATAGTCTTTTAAAACATTTTTGAATTACTTTTATGTTAGGTGTCAGTCTCTTCTCATACTCTTTCTTTATCTCTCATTTGCTTTTTCACTTCTCTGTATTTTCTAAAATCAGTCTGGCTCTCGCTCATTTTATCAACCTGACATCTATCATTCATACTCTTTTCTGCTTCATCTTACTCTCCATCTCTTTCTTCATCCACAGAGCCAGCTCATTTTAGTTGTCCTATCTTTCCCCCTTGTGGGAATGTGCCTTGTCTGTCCCTAAACAATCTCCACTTTAAAGGCAGCCCATTCTTCCATTACAGTTTTTCCTTATTTACCTGGATTAGGTTCGTTCACAACTCACCAAGACCTTTTTGAATTAAGTATTTTTACTCTAGGTCCCTACTTGTCCTTTTACATAGTTACTTTAAACTTTATATTATGATCACTGTTCCCTAAATGTTCTCCTACTAAGAATTAATTCAGCTTATTCCCCGGAATCAAATCCTTTTTCATTAGGCTGGAAATGGACAAATCAAGAATATTCTCCTGAACATACTTTAAAAACTCCCTTCCACCACTGCCCTTTACATTATTACTCTCTCGGTCTTTATTAGGATAATTGAAATGCCCATTATCTTTACTCTAAAGTTCTCCCATGAATTTGCTCCTTCATATCTTCTCCACTAGTTGGTGACCCACACAATATGGAGGAGGTTGTGTACTGTAAGTTTTAGGGCAAATCCTCCATGATTAAAGAACCCAGGGATAAGGAGAATGGACAATTTGTTAAAATGGCCTGCTGGCTGTCAAAACTCCCAAGCGCAAACCTGTCGGTGGACCTTTTCAGCCACATGAATATGCAAGAGGCTGGGAATAACAAGAAGGTCGAGACAGGGATGATCTAATCAACAGGAAACAAAGGAGAAACCATGGCCAGCAGACGAGGAGTAAATAGCCCAGCAGCGAGACAATGAAAACGGAGATCAGCCCATCCTCGGAAAACATTAAGACCCATCTCGCTGATGGGATACCAATCAGGCCGATTCAGAAAACATTTAAAAAGACATTAAAATATCGATTAAGGGCGGCCCTGACAGTTCCAGCCCTTTGTTCCAGTCGATCAAAACTACCAGTGATCAAAAATTGCTTTATGCGAGAGAATCACCAGGGAGGTTTAAAAAGGACAAGCGAGCAACAGCTCGCGCACTCTCTCTCTCTCTCGCTCTCGATGTGTGCCTGCTCTCTCTCTCTCAGCTTTTTGCCTCTTCCTCCTGGCACTTGGCTCTTCAGCTCTCGCACCACGTGTCCCCGCTCCTGCCCGCCAGCCGGACCCGCATCAAGACAAGTAAAGCCGCTCTCAAAGTTGTAAGTACCTCTGCCAGCTGAAGTTCCCGATATAAGGTAGAGGACGAGGGTTGAAAGGGGGTGGTGTTTAGTGAAGTTAAGTGTGATAAGACTGTGTAAAAGTAAGAATTTACGTTGTGCTGATAGTGTTTCCTCCCATAGAAAATAGTTTAAAGTATAAGCTTTATTATTGTATGGTGTGGTGTTGGGAAGGTTGATTTGCTGTTTGAATAAATTATTGTAACTTTGAAACCCGTTTGGAGCTCGTCTTGCTTTTCTGTTCTCTCATCCGTGTACTCTGGCGGGGTCACAATTTCAAGAGCTCTCACCGTAAATCCGGAGTCCAGAACCAAGGGTGTTCTGAGCGCCTCGAAAACGCTCACTCGGGGGAAACGACTGGTCAGGGATAAACAGTGCAGTTTCCCTCTTTCTCTCTCTCGTGGAAACTACCTGAGTGAGGTGGTTACAGGGTGGCCGTTTGCTCCACCAACGAGAGAGAGAATCACCCAGGCGTTGGTGGTGGTCAGGATACCTGGTGTGGAATAAGGTCCAGGTCACTGGTTCGGTATAAACAGTGGGCCTGGCCCAGCGCTCTTTCCGGCGGAAACTGCCCCAGTGCGGCGTTCCTCGGCTTTGAAGTTTCAGAGCCTGCTGGAAAGAGACCCCACAGGTACTGCTGTACACCGATACCAGCCTGTGCGTGGAGTAAAGGAAACAGACCCGCTACAGTACACAGAGGGCAATAAATGCTGGGCACAGTCAGGGATGCCCACATCCCATAAAAGGAACAGAAACATAGCATGTAGCGATAAAGACCTGTAGAGTTAACTCTAACACTACTTTAACGATAGCTACTGGGAGCACAAGGAGTTTTGTAATAATAGTACATAGAGCAGATTATCTGAGAGATGACCTGTGCTTTTGCCTTGTTGCTTTGTAATCCAGTACATAGTCGAGAATGTAAATGAAGGTTACTTTCAAGAAGGATTTTTACCTTCAGTAGGATCTCTTGTTAAGAGTAAGATACCCAACATCTCCCAAAGTGACCCCATGACAACAGACAATACATCCAGTAGTGCAACACTACTATTTTTTCTTAGTTTCTCTGAACAAGATTTCGTCCACCCTCTGCCAAATTAGAGAGTGAGTGTGTAGGCCCCCTTTAGTTCTGCAGTTGCTGTCTGCTGCCTGTGTGTGCAATTTTCTCCTGAAAGAAAGAAGGAATTTTGTTAATGACTATTGCACAAGTTGCTTTGAGAATGTGCCTTAGGGCTTGATTTTACAAAACTTCGTGCCGGTTTTCAGGCGCGAAATCACGGTAAAGTTGGGCGTCATGCCTATACCGCGATCTGTACCCGATTCCGAGCAGATCGCGGCTTTACCTACATCCGATTCGGGCGCGGGTCCGGCCCATGCCCGAATCGGGCGGTCCGACGATTTAAATGCATTTAAATTGACTTAATGAACCGCACGCCCAACTCTACCATCAAATCCCACTTTACCGTCTTCTGGCCCGATCCGCGTCCGCGCTGTTACCGACCTGCAAAATAAAAGTCTGAAGTCGCCGCTGCAGCCTCCGAAGAGCGGGTTCAGAGACTGCAACGGCTCTCTGACCCAGGTCATCCTCTGGTCGGGGCGGGACGGGGGTGGGAGGAGGAGGGGAGATGTGATGTCTCATCCCCGGAGCGGGGGGGGGGGGGGGGGGTGACCGATCATCCCCCTGGGGGGTGTGAGGAGGGGGAGGGGGTATGACCGAGCATCCCCTGGGC